>NC_068287.1:44744045-44826545 GCF_025860055.1 Xyrauchen texanus
GTCCACTTGGCCCATCATCCAGACCTGGACACTGAATGTCTATACGACCACGTCCACCTTTATAAGAACCTGGTACACATCCTTGCAAAGAGACTCAAAGATGTCACTCTAAACAGGACCAACCAGACCAGCCCCAGGTGGAGCAGAACCAGCCCTAACCCAGTCAATCCATCGAGACACACTCCAGCAAACTACATCCCAGCCCACAGCTCATCTAGAGCCCAGAGTGGAGCACCACCCAGAGCACCAGCACCCAGACAGGATCCCTACAGACTGTCCTACAACAGTCCCACAGCTCCAGCAGCTGAAGCCCGTGCACAGCAGAGCCCGGCCCAGCCCGGCAGACCGAGCTACGCCCAAGCTGTCAGCGGAGGAGCAGACCGAGCTAACACTGAACTCCACGACATCCAACACATGCTGAGTATCATCTGCTCTCACCTACTAACACACAGTGGACAGTGGTAAAAAAAAATAAAATAAAAATAAAAATAAATACACACCTACCTAAGTCTGTGGTATTAATGTACATTTAATATGGAATTGTTAATGTTTTGAGTTCCTGACATAACTTTACTTCCATCAGTCATTGTTTTAATTTAATCTATTGTAATTTTGTATCATTTCTCTTTTCTCAAAATAGCAAACAAACCATACACATTATTTTAAAAGTTTATGATGAAATCACTCAGTTTTTCTACGTGGAATATTCAAGGTCTTAACTCCTCAGTCTTTGGCCTAAAAAAGTAGAAATTCTGATTTTATGAAAGAACTTCAAGACCTAGATGTCATCGTCTTACAGGAAACCTGGTGTAGAGGAGATGCGTTCACTGGCTGTCCCTCAGGATACAGAGACATCATATTACCGTCAGTCAAACTCGCATCAGTCACACAAGGGAGAGACTCGGGAGGGATGATAATATGGATCAAATCTGAACTGTCCATAGAATTAATCCAAAGAGAACAGCACCACCTGTGGCTAAAAATACAAAAAGGAATGATATCAGCATCTAAGCCTGTTTTCCTTTGTGCAATTTACATTCCACCCCTCGAGTCTCCGTATTTCCAAGAGGAAACTTTCAAAACATAGAAAGAGAAATCAGCCATTTCCAGGCCCAGGGAAATGTGCTGCTTATGGGTGATTTAAATGCAAGAACAGGAGAAGAATTCGATTTCTTAGAATCGCACGGTACCAGATTCATCATAGGCAATAACGACCTGTACCCTTCTTACCCCAGCAGACATAACTGCGATGAAACCGTGAACGCTCACACCTACAGCTCAGCTCTTGGTAACAGCACTGTAGACTATACCATCACAGATCTAGACCTTTCCTCTCTGAGAGCATTCACAGTCAAACCCCTAAAACCTTTCTCAGACCACAGCCAAATCATCCTCTATATAAAGCAATCTGAAACATCACCCAAACCTATTAGGACCCCATATCAAATGAACAAAATAATGTCATTCAAATGGACTGAAAACAGTGCCAGTAATTACAGCACTGCTGTTGAATCTCCAGAAATACAATCCCTCATACATTCATTCCAAATACAGGAATACCCGAAAAATCAATTCGGCATCAATCAAGAAGTACAACATTTAAACAACATATTCTACAAAACAGCACAAAAAAGTAATTTGTCAATTATTAAACCAAAGAAAAAATATTTAGATACAGACAAATGGTTTGATTTGGACTGTAAGGCTTTGAGAAAAACCTCAGAAATGTATCAAACCAAAAACACAGACAACCAGATCATTCGGACCTCCGCCTTCTTTATTGTGAGGCATTAAAACAATACAAAGCCACAATTGACAAATATGTACATCAAAACAAAGAACACATTTTTGCTTGTTTCATTGATTTCAAAAAGCATTTGATTCAATCTGGCACAAAGGATTATACCTGAAACTTCTCGACAGTGGAATAGGGGAAATTCTATGATTTGATCAAATCGATGTACACAGCCAGCCAATGCGCTGTTAAAATTGGAAACCAAAGAACCAAATTTTTCCCCAGGGCGCTGGAGTGAGACAGGGCTGCAGTTTAAGCCCCACCCTCTTCAACATTTACATCAACCAATTAGCCGATACATTAGAACATGCTCCTCTCAAGGTCTCACTCTACATGACACCGAGATCAAGTGTCTTCTCTACGCAGATGACCTGGTTCTCCTGTCGCCCACTAAAGAGGGGCTTCAGGACAGCCTGGATCTGCTGGAGGATTACTGTCAGTCCTGGGCCCTGACCGTCAACCTCCAGAAAACTAGAGTCATGATGTTCCAGAAACGCTCCAGATCTCAGGGACCAAAACACACATTCACACTCTCACACAGAACCATTGAGAGCACAAAGACATACACTTACCTCGGCCTGACACTCACTATAACTGGCAACTTTACTTTGGCTGTGAATGAACTCAAAGAGAAAGCTCAAAGGGCTTTCTATGCCATAAAAAGATCAATCAAAATTGACATCCCAATCAAAATTTGGCTCAAACTTTTCAAATCAATAATTGAACCAATTGTTTTATATGGCAGTGAAGTGTGGGGTCCACCTATCAAATTTGATTTTGCAAATTGGGAAAAACATCCGATTGAAACTCTACATTTAGATTTCTGTAAACGAATTCTCAAAGTCCAAAGAAAAACACCAAACAACGGATGCAGGGCAGAATTAGGCCAATACCCTCTCCTTCTAAACATCCAAAAAAGAGCCATCAAATTCTGGAAACACCTAAAAACAAGCAACCACAACACATACCATTATAAAGCCCTAAAACACCAAGAGCTGAGCGGGGCGAGGAGTCCCCTGTGCCGGCTGGTGCTGAGACTGACTGACCTCACTCCTGCAGAGATCAGCACACACACACACACACTCACACACATTCGGCCCGCACAAATTATCAACACAGAACAAGACAAGTACATCACCCATTGGACAAACACCATTCAAAACCAACACAAACTGGAATGTTATTCGGCACTAAATCGAGAGTACACTGTTGCGAACTACCTGAGCACAGTGAGTGATGTGAAACTCAGGAAAACCCTGACGATGTACAGACTCAGCGAGCACAGTCTGGCCGTGGAGACGGGCCGGCGCAGACAGACCTGGCTCTCCCGTGAGGACAGGCTCTGCTCGCACTGCATCCTGGGAGTGACGGAGACCGAGCTGCACTTCCTCACAGAATGCCCAAAATATAAACGCATCAGAGACCACTATTACCCCAAAATTAATCAAATATTTCCCCAATTTAACACCTGTAATCCAACCCAAAAACTCTGTTTCATTCTTGGTGAAGAAGCCAAATGTTCAAATATAGCTGCAAAATTTGTTGCATCTTGCCACATCCTGAGGGACGACCAGAGACCAGCAAACACCCAATAAACATACACTCACTCACAGCCGAACACACACACACTCACAGCCGAACACACACTCCCTCACAGCCGAACACACACTCCCTCACAGCCGAACACACACACACTCACTCACAGAGAGAGTGTGTGTGAGCGAGAGAGAGTGTGTGTGTGTTTGTGAGAGAGAGATGCCAATAAAGCATTGAATTGAACTGAATTGAATTGAGAGTGAGAGAGAGAGAGAGAGAGAGAGAGAGAGAGAGAGAGAGTGAGAGAGAGACAAGTACTAACAAGATAATCAATGTTATTCACCTCACCTGTCAGTGATTTGTATGTTGTGGCTGATCAGTGTTTTCACTCTGCATTTTAACATTGAGAATCAATGAGTTCATCCGAAAGCTGAAATGTGTCTTTCAGAGGTTTATATGGAGTATATGACCAGTGCAGACAGACAGCACACTGGAGGTTAAGTCATGCACTAAATAGGGAGCAAGGGAGCAGCCTATAGCTCTCCTATAACTGTTCTGAGACCAGTGCAGACAGACAGCACACTGGAGGTTAAGTCATGCACTAAATAGGGAGCAAGGGAGCATCCTATAGCTCTCCTATAACTGTTCTGAGACCAGTGCAGACAGACAGCACACTGGAGGTTAAGTCATGCACTAAATAGGGAGCAAGGGAGCAGCCTATAGCTCTCCTATAACTGTTCTGAGACCAGTGCAGACAGACAGCACACTGGAGGTTAAGTCATGCACTAAATAGGGAGCAAGGGAGCATCCTATAGCTCTCCTATAACTGTTCTGAGACCAGTGCAGACAGACAGCACACTGGAGTTTAAGTCATGCACTAAATAGAGAGCAAGGGAGAATCCTATAGCTCTCCTTTAACTGTTCTGAGACCAGTACAGACAGACAGCACACTGGAGGTTAAGTCATGCACTGAATAGGGAGCAAGGGAGCATCCTATATCTCTCCTATAACTGTTCTGAGACCAGTGCAGTCAGACGGCACACTGCAGGTTAAGTCATGCACTAAATAGGGAGCAAGGGAGCATCCTATAGCTCTCCTATAACTGTTCTGAGACCAGTGCAGACAGAAAGCACACTGGAGGTTAAGTCATGCACTGAATAGGGAGCAAGGGAGCATCCTATATCTCTCCTATAACTGTTCTGAGACCAGTGCAGTCAGACGGCACACTGCAGGTTAAGTCATGCACTAAATAGGGAGCAAGGGAGCATCCTATAGCTCTCCTATAACTGTTCTGAGACCAGTGCAGACAGACAGCGCACTGGAGGTTAAGTAATGCACTAAATAGGGAGCAAGGGAGCATCCTATAGCTCTCCTATAACTGTTCTGAGACCAGTGCAGACAGACAGCACACTGGAGGTTAAGTCGTGCACTAAATAGGGAGCATCCTATAGCTCTCCTATAACTGTTCTGAGACCAGTGCAGACAGACAGCACACTGGAGGTTAAGTCATACACTAAATAGGGAGCAAGGGAGCATCCTATAGCTCTCCTATAACTGTTCTGAGACCAGTGCAGACAGACGGCACACTGCAGGTTAAGTCATGCACTAAATAGGGAGCAAGGGAGCATCCTATAGCTCTCCTATAACTGTTCTGAGACCAGTGCAGACAGACGGCACACTGCAGGTTAAGTCATGCACTAAATAGGGAGCAAGGGAGAATCCTATAGCTCTCCTATAACTGTTCTGAGACCAGTGCAGACAGACAGCACACTGGAGGTTAAGTCGTGCACTAAATAGGGAGCATCCTATAGCTCTCCTATAACTGTTCTGAGACCAGTGCAGACAGACAGCACACTGGAGGTTAAGTCATACACTAAATAGGGAGCATCCTATATCTCTCCTATAACTGTTCTGAGACCAGTGCAGACAGACAGCACACTGGAGGTTAAGTCGTGCGCTAAATAGGGAGCAAGGGAGCATCCTATAGCTCTCCCATAACTGTTCTGAGACCAGTGCAGACAGACAGCACACTGGAGGTTAAGTAATGCACTAAATAGAGAGCAAGGGAGCATCCTATAGCTCTCCTATAACTGTTCTGAGACCAGTGCAGACAGACGGCACACTGCAGGTTAAGTCATACACTAAATAGGGAGCAAGGGAGCATCCTATAGCTCTCCTATAACTGTTCTGAGACCAGTGCAGACAGACAGCACACTGGAGGTTAAGTCATGCACTAAATAGGGGAGCATCCTATAGCTCTCCTATAACTGTTCTGAGACCAGTGCAGACAGACGGCACACTGGAGGTTAAATCGTGCACTAAATAGGGAGCATCCTATAGCTCTCCTATAACTGTTCTGAGACCAGTGCAGACAGACAGCACACTGGAGGTTAAGTCGTGCACTAAATAGGGAGCAAGGGAGCATCCTATAGCTCTCCTATAACTGTTCTGAGACCAGTGCAGACAGACGGCACACTGGAGGTTAAGTCGTGCACTAAATAGGGAGCATCCTATAGCTCTCCTATAACTGTTCTGAGACCAGTGCAGAGAGACAGCACACTGGAGGTTAAGTCGTGCACTAAATAGGGAGCAAGGGAGCATCCTATAGCTCTCCTATAACTGTTCTGAGACCAGTGCAGACAGACGGCACACTGCAGGTTAAGTCATGCACTAAATAGGGAGCAAGGGAGCATCCTATAGCTCTCCTATAACTGTTCTGAGACCAGTGCAGACAGACGGCACACTGCAGGTTAAGTCATGCACTAAATAGGGAGCAAGGGAGAATCCTATAGCTCTCCTATAACTGTTCTGAGACCAGTGCAGACAGACAGCACACTGGAGGTTAAGTCATGCACTAAATAGGGAAGCATCCTATAGCTCTCCTATAACTGTTCTGAGACCAGTGCAGACAGACAGCACACTGGAGGTTAAGTCATACACTAAATAGGGGAGCATCCTATATCTCTCCTATAACTGTTCTGAGACCAGTGCAGACAGACAGCACACTGGAGGTTAAGTCGTGCGCTAAATAGGGAGCAAGGGAGCATCCTATAGCTCTCCCATAACTGTTCTGAGACCAGTGCAGACAGACAGCACACTGGAGGTTAAGTAATGCACTAAATAGAGAGCAAGGGAGCATCCTATAGCTCTCCTATAACTGTTCTGAGACCAGTGCAGACAGACGGCACACTGCAGGTTAAGTCATGCACTAAATAGGGAGCAAGGGAGCATCCTATAGCTCTCCTATAACTGTTCTGAGACCAGTTCAGACAGAAAGCACACTGGAGGTTAAGTCATGCACTAAATAGGAGCAAGGAGCATCCTATAGCTCTCCTATAACTGTTCTGAGACCAGTGCAGACAGACGGCACACTGGAGGTTAAGTCATGCACTAAATAGGAGCAGGAGCATCCTATAGCTCTCCTATAACTGTTCTGAGACCAGTGCAGACAGACAGCACACTGGAGGTTAAGTCATGCACTAAATAGGGAGCAAGGAGCATCCTATAGCTCTCCTATAACTGTTCTGAGACCAGTGCAGACAGACAGCACACTGGAGGTTAAGTCATGCACTAAATAGGAGCAAGCATCCTATAGCTCTCCTATAACTGTTCTGAGACCAGTGCAGACAGACAGCACACTGGAGGTTAAGTCATGCACTAAATAGGGAGCAAGGGAGCATCCTATAGCTCTCCTATAACTGTTCTGAGACCAGTGCAGACAGACAGCACACTGGAGGTTAAGTCATGCACTAAATAGAGAGCAAGGGAGCATCCTATAGCTCTCCTATAACTGTTCTGAGACCAGTGCAGACAGACAGCACACTGGAGGTTAAGTCATGCACTAAATAGGGAGCAAGGGAGCATCCTATAGCTCTCCTATAACTGTTCTGAGACCAGTGCAGACAGACAGCACACTGGAGGTTAAGTCATGCACTAAATAGGAGCAAGGGAGCATCCTATAGCTCTCCTATAACTGTTCTGAGACCAGTGCAGACAGACAGCACACTGGAGGTTAAGTCATGCACTAAATAGGGAGCAAGGGAGCATCCTATAGCTCTCCTATAACTGTTCTGAGACCAGTGCAGACAGACAGCACACTGGAGGTTAAGTCATGCACTAAATAGAGAGCAAGGGAGCATCCTATAGCTCTCCTATAACTGTTCTGAGACCAGTGCAGACAGACAGCACACTGGAGGTTAAGTCATGCACTAAATAGGGAGCAAGGGAGCATCCTATAGCTCTCCTATAACTGTTCTGAGACCAGTGCAGACAGACAGCACACTGGAGGTTAAGTCATGCACTAAATAGGGAGCAAGGGAGCATCCTATAGCTCTCCTATAACTGTTCTGAGACCAGTGCAGACAGACAGCACACTGGAGGTTAAGTCATGCACTAAATAGGGAGCAAGGGAGCATCCTATAGCTCTCCTATAACTGTTCTGAGACCAGTGCAGACAGACAGCACACTGGAGGTTAAGTCATGCACTAAATAGGGAGCAAGGGAGCATCCTATAGCTCTCCTATAACTGTTCTGAGACCAGTGCAGACAGACAGCACACTGGAGGTTAAGTCATGCACTAAATAGGGAGCAAGGGAGCATCCTATAGCTCTCCTATAACTGTTCTGAGACCAGTGCAGACAGACAGCACACTGGAGGTTAAGTCATGCACTAAATAGGAGCAAGGAGCATCCTATAGCTCTCCTATAACTGTTCTGAGACCAGTGCAGACAGACAGCACACTGGAGGTTAAGTCATACACTAAATAGGGAGCAAGGGAGCATCCTATAGCTCTCCTATAACTGTTCTGAGACCAGTGCAGACAGACAGCACACTGCAGGTTAAGTCATGCACTAAATAGGGAGCAAGGGAGCATCCTATAGCTCTCCTATAACTGTTCTGAGACCAGTGCAGACAGACGGCACACTGCAGGTTAAGTCATGCACTAAATAGGGAGCAAGGGAGAATCCTATAGCTCTCCTATAACTGTTCTGAGACCAGTGCAGACAGACAGCACACTGGAGGTTAAGTCATGCACTAAATAGGGAGAGCATCCTATAGCTCTCCTATAACTGTTCTGAGACCAGTGCAGACAGACAGCACACTGGAGGTTAAGTCATACACTAAATAAGGGAGCATCCTATAGCTCTCCTATAACTGTTCTGAGACCAGTGCAGACAGACAGCACACTGGAGGTTAAGTCATGCACTAAATAGGAGCAAGGAGCATCCTATAGCTCTCCTATAACTGTTCTGAGACCAGTGCAGACAGACAGCACACTGGAGGTTAAGTCATGCACTAAATAGGGAGCAAGGGAGCATCCTATAGCTCTCCTATAACTGTTCTGAGACCAGTGCAGACAGACGGCACACTGCAGGTTAAGTCATGCACTAAATAGGGAGCAAGGGAGCATCCTATAGCTCTCCTATAACTGTTCTGAGACCAGTGCAGACAGACGGCACACTGCAGGTTAAGTCATGCACTAAATAGGGAGCAAGGAGAATCCTATAGCTCTCCTATAACTGTTCTGAGACCAGTGCAGACAGACAGCACACTGGAGGTTAAGTCGTGCACTAAATAGGGAGCATCCTATAGCTCTCCTATAACTGTTCTGAGACCAGTGCAGACAGACAGCACACTGGAGGTTAAGTCATACACTAAATAGGGAGCATCCTATATCTCTCCTATAACTGTTCTGAGACCAGTGCAGACAGACAGCACACTGGAGGTTAAGTCGTGCGCTAAATAGGGAGCAAGGGAGCATCCTATAGCTCTCCCATAACTGTTCTGAGACCAGTGCAGACAGACAGCACACTGGAGGTTAAGTAATGCACTAAATAGAGAGCAAGGGAGCATCCTATAGCTCTCCTATAACTGTTCTGAGACCAGTGCAGACAGACGGCACACTGCAGGTTAAGTCATACACTAAATAGGGAGCAAGGGAGCATCCTATATCTCTCCTATAACTGTTCTGAGACCAGTGCAGACAGACAGCACACTGGAGGTTAAGTCGTGCACTAAATAGGGAGCATCCTATAGCTCTCCTATAACTGTTCTGAGACCAGTGCAGACAGACGGCACACTGGAGGTTAAATCGTGCACTAAATAGGGAGCATCCTATAGCTCTCCTATAACTGTTCTGAGACCAGTGCAGACAGAAAGCACACTGGAGGTTAAGTCGTGCACTAAATAGGGAGCAAGGGAGCATCCTATAGCTCTCCTATAACTGTTCTGAGACCAGTGCAGACAGACGGCACACTGGAGGTTAAGTCGTGCACTAAATAGGGAGCATCCTATAGCTCTCCTATAACTGTTCTGAGACCAGTGCAGAGAGACAGCACACTGGAGGTTAAGTCGTGCACTAAATAGGGAGCAAGGGAGCATCCTATAGCTCTCCTATAACTGTTCTGAGACCAGTGCAGACAGACAGCACACTGGAGGTTAAGTAATGCACTAAACAGAGAGCAAGGGAGCATCCTATAGCTCTCCTATAACTGTTCTGAGACCAGTGCAGACAGACGGCACACTGGAGGTTAAGTCGTGCACTAAATAGGGAGCAAGGGAGCATCCTATAACTCTCCTATAACTGTTCTGAGACCAGTGCAGACAGATGGCACACTGGAGGTTAAGTCATGCACTAAATAGGGAGCAAGGGAGCATCCTATATCTCTCCTATAACTGTTCTGAGACCAGTGCAGACAGACAGCACACTGGAGGTTAAGTCGTGCACTAAATAGGGAGCAAGGGAGCATCCTATAGCTCTCCTATAACTGTTCTGAGACCAGTGCAGACAGACAGCACACTGCAGGTTAAGTCGTGCACTAAATAGGGAGCAAGGGAGCATCCTATAGCTCTCCTATAACTGTTCTGAGACCAGTGCAGACAGACAGCACACTGGAGGTTAAGTAATGCACTAAACAGAGAGCAAGGGAGCATCCTATAGCTCTCCTATAACTGTTCTGAGACCAGTGCAGACAGACGGCACACCGCAGGTTAAGTCGTGCACTAAATAGGGAGCAAGGGAGCATCCTATATCTCTCCTATAACTGTTTTGAGACCAGTGCAGACAGACAGCACACTGGAGGTTAAGTCGTGCACTAAATAGGGAGCAAGGGAGCATCCTATAACTCTCCTATAACTGTTCTGAGACCAGTGCAGACAGATGGCACACTGGAGGTTAAGTCATGCACTAAATAGGGAGCAAGGGAGCATCCTATATCTCTCCTATAACTGTTCTGAGACCAGTGCAGACAGACAGCACACTGGAGGTTAAGTCGTGCACTAAATAGGGAGCAAGGGAGCATCCTATAGCTCTCCTATAACTGTTCTGAGACCAGTGCAGACAGACAGCACACTGCAGGTTAAGTAATGCACTAAATAGGGAGCAAGGGAGCATCCTATATCTCTCCTATAACTGTTCTGAGACCAGTGCAGACAGACAGCACACTGCAGGTTAAGTAATGCACTAAATAGGGAGCAAGGGAGCATCCTATATCTCTCCTATAACTGTTTTGAGACCAGTGCAGACAGACAGCACACTGGAGGTTAAGTCGTGCACTAAATAGGGAGCAAGGGAGCATCCTATAACTCTCCTATAACTGTTCTGAGACCAGTGCAGACAGATGGCACACTGGAGGTTAAGTCATGCACTAAATAGGGAGCAAGGGAGCATCCTATATCTCTCCTATAACTGTTCTGAGACCAGTGCAGACAGACAGCACACTGGAGGTTAAGTCGTGCACTAAATAGGGAGCAAGGGAGCATCCTATAGCTCTCCTATAACTGTTCTGAGACCAGTGCAGACAGACAGCACACTGCAGGTTAAGTAATGCACTAAATAGGGAGCAAGGGAGCATCCTATATCTCTCCTATAACTGTTCTGAGACCAGTGCAGACAGACAGCACACTGCAGGTTAAGTCATGTACTAAATAGGGAGCAAGGGAGCATCCTATAGCTCTCCTATAACTGTTCTGAGACCAGTGCAGATAGACAGCACACTGGAGGTTAAGTCGTGCACTAAATAGGGAGTGAACTCCCCTAGTGGAATAAAATGAGACTTTTCAAAGTGAGGTTGAGTGAACAGAACCAGAATAAATATGTTTACAAAGTCAGGACAACAACAACAAACAAACAACAAGAATAACAAACGTGTATGTTATAAACACATACAATATTATTTATGAATAACTGGGAGTTCTCTGAAAAATGAGAACCAATTTTTTGCAATTATTGCACAGAATGATCACCCTCATGTTTGAAATGGGCACACTGTAAGCAGGTGATTATATAGTTATTTTCTGCACTGCATCTTTATGTGTGATTCAGACAGAGAGAGTGTAAATGTTACTTTATAATAAACTTCCCAAAAATGACTCACTGAATTATTCGTGTTGTTGCACAGGTCCCTAAAAAGATGCTAAATCTGGGAGGCCAGTGCCCTACTAGCACATCCTTAGACCTGGCCATGCATGTCCCAGATCTTCTTTGTTGTGGTGAAATATTTAGATAAACAGCGCTCGGTGGAAGGCATTGCTCCAAAAAGGGGCGTGAGCTCCAAATCGCCATTGAAGATATAGGGAGCCGCTAACCTAACCCTTTCCCTAACCTTAACCGTGAGTGGAAGTGACGCCCCCGTTTGGAGTAACCCCACCCCATTTCTGAGATTCTGCCCCCATTTGGAGGTCTCCGGCCTGCAGCTATACCTACTTGAATATGTCTGTATATGAAATGGGGGGGCACGAGGTGGCTGTGTCAGAGTAAACATTTGAAACATGATTAAAAAGAATCTGCAAAACAGCGAAAGTAGATTGTTTCATACTGCGTGAAGCAATTATAAACACTCTGTGTGCCTGTGTTTATCTCAATTGTTTCTAGTCTGCTCGCAAACTCACATTGCAAAGGAACAGTGACATAATGGCCGTATGTTTCATCCAGCTCCGCTTTTACTTCCCCGACCCCTCTCTCTCCTCCAGCTGTCTGTAGAAGGCAAAAGAGGCAGATGGATGATTATAGCATTGTACAGGTCAAGTTAATCAGAACACTAAATATGATGCGCCCCTGTGCATTTTATATTTATTTCAGTATATTTTGTAGATAGGTAGAAAGGTATATTTTTAGGGTTTTGTATAGCTACAAAAACGTGAATTGCCCTGTCCAGTGTGCACCTCTTCAATCTTCAAAAGAACACAAAAGTATAATTCAGAAGTCTAATTAATTATTCATGAGCTCATGATTGTTATGAAAGTATACGATAAGATTTGATGAGAAACTGAAATCTGATGTATTATTTAGTGAAACTGTGAACTGTTGATCTCCTGTGTGTGTTCATGAGAGTGCACGAGAGCAACAGTTCACGCAGACCCCTCACGACATTGGGGCGTTCAAGAGAAAACTCGTTGTGTTTATCTAAAAACAGTGATAGTGACAACAGAACACAACACAACTGCACACAAAACAGAGAACAGAACTCACTAAACATGTCTGAAGAGCTTGTAGTTGAAGAATTGATGCATTTCTATGCCCAGCCTTAATTTTTGTGAACGGAGTATTCGGAAATCAAACAGAAACATAGAGGAGGCTACAGGCAGCCATGGTCACACCGCGCCCAAACCTGACGGCAAACGACACACGATAAACGGTTTATTTTCTATGTTAATCAGAGTTTTTGTCGTAACCAGCAGTGATGAACTCCGTCCGCCGTGAACTGGCACCGGTCCACAAACTTCTCATTACAGTATATTAAAGCCAGCATCTCATGAGACTGGATAAACGACTTGATTTGGCCGAGAATGTTACACCTACCGAAGGTTTTTGCAGAGGTCTGACTCTCCTCAGGTCTGTCACATATATTCACCGGTTCAAAATGGAGAAGAGGTGGCAGGCATTCCCGCCTACTCCATCTCTCTCTTTGATTAAGGACACTTGTTCATAAAAATAAGGCTGACCAGGTACACCTGCAATGAGGTCATGTGACAATAATGCACTCTTTGAAGTGTTTAAAGTTGCAAAATGTGCATTATTTCACATACTATTGTTTTTAATAGTAGGCTTTGTACAGTAGAAGAGAAGAAGAAGAAGAATCCTTTATTGTGGTCACACATTATACACACAGTTTTTTTTTGCATATATACAGTGAAATTTATTAGTTTTCACATATCCCAGTTAAGCTGGGGTCAGAGTGCGGGGTCAGCCATGATACGGTGCCCCTGGAGCAGATAGGGTTAAGGGCCTTGCTCAAGGGCCCAACAGTGGCATCTTGGTGGTGCTGGGGCTTGAACCCCTGTCCTTCTGGTCAGTAACCCTGAGCCTCAACCACTGAGCCACCACTGCCCAGTACTGCGCAATATTGGCGTAGAATTGGGGGTGACCCCAATCATGCTTCTGTCCTTCTTTTTATCAACACTGAAAATTATTTAGTATGAGATACCTTGCATTTACGTGACTGAGACTTTTGAGTCCCCCCTCTGTTGTACAAGTTGGTATTGCCCAACTATTGTTGCGCAATACCCCTCTAGCCTAGATGGTGGTGTCACGTGGTACCTGGGATGGGCCAATCACAGTCATTTATTATTACCGGATGAGGATATAAAAAGATTACGCTGAGCCGGATTTCCATTCACAGGTATGAATTCTAACAATTATCTTTCCAGTGTAAAATGTCTCCAAATGGATATAAAACACTAAGAGATTTAAATGCTGATGCATGGCAGATTTGGTTTTCAAGTGCCCCCTGCAGGACTAAAACTGTGTCTCACAAGAGACAGTCAGTGGCTGACAACATGTGCAAGTTCGGTCTGTATGTCTGTTACCCACACAAAACTTTCATATGAGTTTAGAAAACATGAAATATATCACGAGTCATATGTGGAGTCAGTGAAGATTTTAAAGGTGTCCATATAAATGATCCAGTGAGGAAAGCAGATATGAGCAGGTAAGAATCGTACATTTTCTGAAAGGGTTCATATTGTTCTGAAAAATTAACCCTAATGCTTTTTCTGAATGTTTGATATGATACACAGAGTATAAATACACAGATGAAACATTACGACCACTCACAGGTGAAGCGAATAACACTGATCATCTCCTAACAAGGCCACATGTCAAGGTCTGGGTAGATTAGATGGTAAGCGAACAATCAGTTCTCATAGTCGACGTGTTGAATGCAGGAGAAATGTGCAGGAGTAAAGACCAGAGCGACTTTGACAAGAGCTAAATTATTATGTCCAAACGACTAGGTCAGAGCATCTCTGAAACGGCAAGGCTTGTGGGGTGCTCCCGGTCAGCAGTGGTGAGTACCTACCGACGGCAGTCCTAGGAGGGACAAACCACAAACCGGCATCAGTGTGTTGGGCGCCCAATGCTTGTCGATGCATGAGGGCAACGTAGGCTGTCCTGTCTGGTCTGAACCGACAGAAGGTCTACTGTGGCACAAGTCACAGAAAGTTTTAATGATGGTAACGAGACGAATGTGTCACAACACACAGTGCATCACACCCTGCTGCGCGTGGGGCTACGTAGCTGCAGACCGGTCAGAGTGCCCATGATGACCCCTGCCCACCATCAAAACCACCTACAATGGACACGCAAGGTTTGAACAGGACCTTGGAGTAGTGGAAGAAGGTTGCCTGGTCTGATGAGTCCCGTTTTCTTTTACATCACATAGACGGCCGTGTACATGTGCGCCGTTACCTTGGGAAGTGATGGCACCAGGATGCACAGTGGGAAGACGACAAGTCGGTGGAAGGGGTGTGATGCTCTGGGCGATATTCTGGGTCCGGCCATTCATGTGGACACTACCTAAACACAGTTGCAGACCAGGTACACCCCTTCATGGCAATGGTATCCCCTGATGGCAGTGGCCTCCTTCAGCAGGATAATGCACCCTGCCACACTGCACACATTGTTCGGGAATGGTTTGAGGAACACGATGAAGAGTACATGTGTTTCTGGACTGGGAATCTGTGGGACGTGCTGGACCAACAAGTCTGATCCACGGCGGCTCCACCTCGCAACTTACAGGACTTGAAGGATCTGCTGCTGATGTCTTGGTGCCAGATACCACAGGACACCTTCAGGGGTCTTGTAGAGTCCATGCCTCGGCGGGTCAGCACTGATGATTCAATATTACAACCTCCCTCCCTCCCCCCAATGTTCAAGCCAAATCTACACCATTGCTCTACGCTCTAGAACATAATCAGACATTAAGTTAACAGTTCTGATCACACAAATGGAAAGAAGTCCATTTTAAGGATTTTTGGCCTTTTTTGGAGTTATTTTCAGTTACAAAGATCAATTCTATATCCAGATGATGATGTCAATGAAATGATTCAGTCTTGCCCTTCTCTGTCAACCAGGTGTCCTGAATAACAACACAGAACATTCATGCTGTATGATTTACCAAAACACAACCGAACCGACCCACATTTCACGGCAGGCTCAGGTATATTTGTATATAGGCAGCTGTTGAGCCTATATACCTATATACTTTTTAATTCAATTTGCAGTAACTTTATTGACATGACTGTCAATAATAAAATATTGCCGGGGGTCTGGGTAGCTCAGCGAGTAAAACCGCTGACTATCACCCCTGGAGTTGAGAGTTTGAATCCAGGGTGTGCTGAGTGACTCCAGTCAGGCCTCCTAAGCAACCAAATTGGTCCGGTTGCTAGGGAGGGTAGAGTCACATGGGGTAACCTCCTCGTGGTCGCTATAATGTGGTTCTCGCGCTCGGTGGGGCATGTGGTGAGTTGTGCGTGGATGCCATGGAGAATAGAGTGAAGCCTCCACAAGCGCTACGTCTCCGCGGTAACGGATTGACGGTCTCAGATGTGGAGGCAACTGAAATTCGTCCTCCACCACCCGGATTGAGGCGAGTCACTACGCCACCACGAGGATGAGGCAGTGGTTGTAAACAATATATATTATATTATAATATATAAAAGGGTACAACAATATATTTAAAGATAAAATTATTTCTCTATCTGTTTGTCATTCTGTCTATAAAGACAGAAACAAAGGGAGAGTGGAACACAGAGAAGTAATGAAGGAGAGACAGAGAGGGGGAAAATGCTGTCAGATTTCCACTTAATGGGTCTAATGCACTTGACCACACACACACACACACACACACACACTCGTCATGACTCGTCTCACATCAGTGTAGTTGATACTGATCTGACAGATCGGACAGAGATCAGATACAAGTGGATAAGAAAAGATCAACAGCCTTCAGGTAAGAGTTTTCATTACACCTCTACTCTTTGCAGATTTACAACTATATTTATCCATAAAGAAACAGTAATAGTGACCCAGTCTACACAAATCATATTTATATATTTCTTAATGTTTTGTATCATACAGAAGTGCTGAGCTTTAGTCGTCTACTTACAAGACTCACTGTAAGATGTGTGGTTGAAAGGTCAAGTGTGTAACTCTGGTGTATTTCGCATCTGTGGCCTGTTTATTTTATATACAGCAGCTCATTTTTCAGGGTGTGGTCATGTACATCTGCTAATCCTAACAGTCAGATTGACTTAGTTACACTACTGGAGTATTTACACGAAACACTGCATATAATGCGACGTGACTGTTGTTGGTAAACATGTTGTTTCTGAAGTGAATGCTGACGTACATAATTCTTCTTCCAGTATATAAAACTCAACATTTCTCATCTGAGCTATGCTTTCCACATTCATTTTACAGCGCTGTACATTTTATTCTGTATGTCAACAACTGACTTACTTTCAGAAGTGCAAATGAGATATTAAAGCTACAGCGGAGGGGAAGATTTTGTATTATATTTGGTCTATTCCTCGCACAAAGCTATCGTACAACTTATATAAATATAGTGCACACATTGTACATAAAGATTGTTGATTATTGCATCTATTAATACAGTCCATGCAGGTTTTTCAGCATCACTATAATACATTTTTATGCCCAGTTCATCAGTAATGCCAGGACATTACAGTACTATCAAATAAAGTAACAAATTACAAATACTAACGTTACTAACGTCATTAACTACGTTTTCCCACGAATTGTACTTTTATAAGTAGTTTAAAAATTGTATACTTTTACTTGAGTGCTGTAACTGTACTTTTACTGCACTATTTTCCCACCGTCTGTGTTCGCTACTTCCCCGTCATGATTATAGTTTTATCTGTCAACACGATTGGCTAGGGAACGGCAGCGGCAGATCTGGTGCCAACTGTGGAGGATACCTCGAGCACAGTTCAACACCTGAACATCACGGCCGCACCTGAAAGAGTTTGTCGCAGTGAAAAAGGTAAATTGCTTGATCGTGTCATGTGAGTTTAACTTGCTCAAGCCAGATATCAGCATTATTCCTACCTCTAATTTGAAGAAACATATTGAGGTAAATTTCATATTTCTGTTTATTAGATTCTGTGTGTCTATAACGTGGCCTGTAATGTAACTATCTATCACTGAGATTATTGGGTTGCTGTGAGAGATTAATGCATGATATCAATAGGGCTGGGCGATAAAACAATATTGATGTTTATCTGAAAAATAGAGAGATGTACGCGATATTAATGCTATACTTTTGATATAGATATTTAGCCTATGTTCTACATCTATAACAGGGGTGTTCATTTCATCAATCGCGATAGCAAGAGCACCAATGGTTGGTTGATATAGATCAAATATAAAAGATTGACAGCTGCGTGCTGTTTGATTGACAGGCGGCTAATGTTTGTGCACTAATGCGGGTTCACACTTAAATGATGAAATACACTTCGTAATTCCACCAATGCCCGTCTTGATGAAGCATTAATGTAAACACAGTCGGTTTGGATGAAAGTGAACGTATGTTGTTGGACATATCAAATGTTGGACTTGAAGTGTACACAACATTATTATAACACATATATAACATATTATAAGATATATCATATATAATAGTATTAATGTAATAGAATAAAACAGTGATATTTTTTAAGAATGTAACTTCAGATAATTGTGCATCATGCATGAGACATTTCTGGGCTTAAAAGATACACAAACTAAATCAATGTTGAACGTTGTATCTCAAAAGGAGGACAATGTCGCCCCCCATGTGCTACTTAGAATGAAAGCATTCTCTCATCATTTACTCACCCTCATGCCATCTCAGATGTATGACCTTCTTTCTTCAGTACACAAATTAAGATTTTCAGCAGAATATTTCAGCTCTGGTCCATGCAATACAAGTGAACGAATGATCCGAATAATATAAACAATATTCATATGACTGATTATCCAAGAGGCACGAGGATAAATCGACATTTTAAATAAAAATATCCAAAATTACAATGAATTTATGAATCTGTGCAGCCATCCATCCATCATCCATCCATCTTCAACCGATTATCCAAAGTCGGGTCGCGGGGGCAGCAGCTCCAGCAGGGGGTCCCAAACTTCCCTATCCTGAGCCACATTAACCAGCTCTGACTGGGGGACCCCGAGGCGTTCCCAGGCCAGTGTGGAGATGTAATCTCTCCACCTAATCCTGGGTCTTTCCCGAGGCCTCCTCCCAGCTGGACGTGCCTGAAACACCTCCCTAGGGAGGCGGCCAGGGGGCATCCTTACCAGATGCCCAAACCACCTCAACTGACTCCTTTCGACGCAAAGGAGCAGCGGCTCTACTCCGAGCTCCTCACAGATGACTGAGCTCCTCACCCTATCTCTAAGGGAGAAGCCCGCCACCCTTCTGAGGAAGCCCATTTCGGCCGCTTGTACACGCGACCTAGTTCTTTCTCTCATGACCCAGCCTTCATGACCATTGGTGAGGGTAGGAACGAAAATTGACCGGTAGATCGAGAGCTTTGCCTTCCGGCTCAGCTCTCTTTTCGTGACAATGGTGCGATAGAGCGAGTGCAATACCGCCACCGCTGCCCCGATTCTCCGGCCAACCTCCCGCTCCATTGTCCCCTCACTCGTGAACAAGACCCCGAGGTACTTGAACTCCTTCACTTGGGGCAATACCTCCTTCCCCTGTGCAGCCAATATTTCTAAAGTGTAAACCTGATGAATGAAAATGCGCAAGTTATGATTTCAGATCGGATGGGTGCGGTCTGGACTCCGTTGATTGTGCATGTCTGGAGCTATCAAGTAGAAGTGATGGTTATCTATGAAAAGTGCAGATTTTAAGTTTTCAAATGATACCACATATGCCTGACTTATGTATTCAGAGACTTGAACCCCCCTTTATGACCCGTCGGCGGTTCCGCAGAGTTGAAGAGGTTATTCATTCTGTTTATTTGAGAATTAAAGATTTAATGCTTGAGTTCACTTAGAAAACCCAAATATTTGCTCTTTGTTTTTTCCATTGCAGACTGACGAGTCGTCCCGGTGCCATTCGTCACTGATCGTGTGAGGCGGGACACACCTGGCGACATGATGTCCATCCCAGATGTATTGCCCCTCCGGGACTCTTCCTGCTCATATTCTCACGACCAACTCAATCCCAACTCAGATAACACGGTCTTCAACTTGTCCCACCACAAGACGATCTGGACCCCTCAACCGTCACCAGGCAACTGTGAATTTTACTGGCATGCAATTCTCCTCATAACCTCTGGGGGCAGCGTTCTGATCTGCGGTATGGTTTTGAGTGGACTGTACTTCGCCGGGGTTTCCACGATGGCCACCAACATTCTCGGCCCTGCCCTGCTCTCTATCGGTCTGGTGGTGCTCGTAGTCGGCGTGGTTTTGGTGCCCATTACACGCGAAATGAGGCACCAGAATGCAACGAAACGCCTATGTAGCTTATACAAGCCTCAGTAAACCCGCAATACTGATATATGGAGGACATGTTGAAATGTAACATTGTGGCTGTACGAAAGGAAGTCCCTCCTTTCCATAAAGAGCCAATCACTGTATTAGCAAAGACATCGTCAAGTGTTTACCAAAGTTCTTGAAGCACATGCATATTAGCATGGTTAGCCTAAACAATGCAGCTTTTACTCTGATATGGTTTAATGATGCAAAATTCATTAATGGTACCATTTTTGTCCGATTTTATTGGTGATTTGATGTATGATATCTAAAAAAAATAACACCCACTGGCTAATGGAAACACAAGAATATGCACAGTCCCAAATCCTTCCTTAGTGATGGCAAGAGACAGGGAAAAATATATGTCCATTTCAAACTCTTTAAAACATCTATTTTCATGTAATGAAATATTTTAGATGAATTACACGTTGCAAAACATCAACGTCATGTTGTCTACTTTTAAATGGTTGTCAGTGGTGAAAGCTGCTTATAGTTTTTGTTAGACATTCAGTCTAATTTTCAGTTCATGCACCACCCCCATTATTTCATCGAATATCGGCCTCTGAGTGGACTACAAGCTCCATCTACATTTACTTAATTGCAATGAAATATTTGAGACGAATTACACATTGCTTGCAAAACTTGTCATTTTGAGAAAGCTGCTTTTTGGATCCACATATTGTAGTTACAGAATCTACCGGTAGAGGCTAACTGGACCAAACCAGGCATATCTTGACCCCTGGTTCTTAGTCTGCATGCTTTGAGTTTAATAGTTTCAAGAGATTTGCACGGAGGTAAAAAACTCCATACATGATGCAAATGTGTATTAAACATGTGCTTGAGAAAACATTCGAATCTACTGTGAGGTGCATTTGTTGTTTTCTGATTTCAAACCTAGAAACATTCAATGTTAGGAGAACAATAGTCCCTATTGACACACCTCCAGCAGTTAAAGTTACATAGCATTATTGTGCCATATAGAGTTCATGGACATGGAGTTCTTTGAGTTTCATGTCCATACATTCAGAGTGCTGAGTGAAGCTCAAAAAAGGTTTTGTGGTAAATTAATTTATTGCATTGTGAAATTGTTTTGAGTACGATTATGGATGCCTTCAATACATTATTTATGGTTGTGTGTATATAAATAAAAAGCACTTAATGTAAGTATTATTGCATTTAGCTGTGGGATTTGTATCCTAATTTGAAACCAACCCTAAAGGATCCTATAATTGGATCAAATAAAAATCCATTAAGAAAACTAAACATTGTTTAGTTTTTTTGTTTTCTGAATTCCAGTTTATCCAAGTCCTTTTTTCATCCTTAGATTCATATTTGATCCCATTAGGATCCTTTAACATATTTAGTTTTTTGTTTGTTTGTTTGTTTTTCATTGTGTAACGGGAGCCAGCTGTGGAGTGTGTAAACCTCACTCTCCTGACCTCAAGAGGTGCACTAGCGACTGACGCTAGAGGCTGTATCCTTGTTAGAGCACCCTCCTCCCACGCCAGAGACCTAGGTTCGAGTCTCGTACGGAGCGGGTACAACAAGAGCGTCACATTGGTGCCGTGACCCGGATGGGAGTGAGGTTTAGGGGGGTGAGTGTAATGGGAGCCAGCTGGTAGATAGCTGTGCAGTGTGTAAACCTCACTCTCCAGACCTCAAGAGGTGCATTAGCGACTGATGCTAGAGGCTATAGCTTTTAGCTTCCTTGTTAGAGCATCCGCCTCCCACGCCGGAGACCTAGGTTCGAGTCTCGTACGGAGCGGGTAGAACAAGAGCGTCACAATTGTATCACATATGCAATGGACTGAATCGGACTCCCGAATAGTCTGAAAGGCTCAAGTCCGAGTCCATTACAATTGGTCTCGTGACTCGAAGCGTACTACTGTTTGAAACATTTATCGTGCACACTACATACTTTCCCCCATATACAACAGTGCATACTGTGCACCATATGAATATTATATACTGCAGAAATAGTATGAATGGTATAGCATAGGTATTTAAAAAAATATATAGTGAACTTTTTACAAAAATCTTCAATTAACTATGTTCTCATAAAACCTCTAGTTATTTTACAATGTAGCAACGACTGTTTTAATTGTATAATGTGCATACTACACATTGTTTCACATACTATTTTTTTAATTAGGCAATAAACAGGAAAACAGTGCATAATGTGCGTTAGATACATACTATATAGCATGAATAGTATGCAAGTAATATGCTAGCACATCCATTTTTACACAAGTTTTGATTAAATATACTAAATACTAAATTCGATTATGTGAGAATAAATGAAGCATACTAATTTGAAACATTGCACACTGCATATTTTCTGCAGAAATAGTATGGATAGTATGGTAGTAGTATGCTATTATAAAAATAGAAATGTTTAAACAACTTTTGATTACATTTGTAAATTAAATATTGTTGTTATAACAATGTAGCATACTACTGTTTAAAATGTTTACCGTGCATGCTGCATGCCGTTTCACATTATATTTTTAACAAGTACACAGTAAACCGTGCATACTCTGCATATTCTGCAGAAATAGTATGAATAGTATGGTAGTAGTATGCTATTTGGGGCATATCCATTTTTACATAAGTTTTGATTAAATATGAAAAATACATAATGAGCTTATGTGAGTAACATTGAGGCATACTAATGTTTGAAATGTTTATCATTGCATACTGCCTACTGTTAAACATATTATTATTATTATAACGTACAGTAAACAGTGAATACTGTGCATTTTCTACAGGAATAGTATGGTACTAGTATGCTACTCCAAACATAGCCATTTTAACACAACCTTTACATGAAATGTGCAAAAAAAAAAAAAAAAAACCTTGTGAAGTTATTCAAGTACAATAGCACACTAGTATTCAAATGCCATTGTATTTACTGCATTTTGTAAATAATAACACAGATAACAGGGCATATTATGCACAGTATTCAGCAGAAATAGTAGCATATTATTGGATGCTATATATAGTATAGCATATCTAGTATAGATGCTATTTGGAACACCCATTTTTATACCAAAGGTAATTAAATTAAGCCTACTAGTGAGGTTAGTTGAGACCAATGTAGCATACTAAAGTTTATTGTGCATACTGCATACTACACATACTATTTTAATTTGTATAATAAGACAGTTAACAGTGCATAGTATACAAATTATATCGCCTACTGCAAAAATAGTATGTGTAGTATGCTATTAGGACCATAGACATTTTTACACAATGATTACATTATCAAAGAAACTAGTGAGGTAATGTGTGATCAATGAAGCGTACTAATGTTTGCAACGTTTATTATTGCATACTGCATGTTTCACGCACTATTTTCTAAACGGTATACTTTATACAGTAATCAACATGTTTGCAACACATCCTGAAACCGGCCGCTGTGTTTCCTGCACCTGCGCTACACCCATTGTGACGTCACTTGGAGCGTTCCCTCGCATCCGGCAGGTGCGTCTCACCTGAGTTCGACCGTTCTTCCGCTACACGCGCGACAGCAGCAGCAGCAGCAGCAGCAGAAGCATCCTGAAGATGAAGCAGCTGAAGTGTATCGGCGGTTGTTTGCCGTTATTCATCATGGCGATCGTTTTCGACATAACGGGCTTCGTCCTGCTGTTCGTCGGTATCTTCGGCGACATCCGGATCCGCGGAGTGTTTTACGGGGATTTTCTCATTCACACCGGCGCGCTCATGCTGTTCGTCAGTCTGGCGTTTTGGTTGATGTGGTACATCGGGAACATCAAGGTGCAGGAAGAAGGTTTGAAGAGGAGATCGAGCGCGGCGAACAGCGTCAAACATCTGGCGAGAAAACTCACCGAGAGACTCTCCAAAACACACCTGAAGAACCAGAGCACAGGTGAGAACTCACAGATACACACACACACACACACACACTCACTCACAGATACGCACACACACACACATTACTCACGTATACTCACACACACACACATCACACACACACACACACACACACACACACACTCACTCACTGATACACACACACACACACAAATACATACACTCGCTCACTCATACACACACACACACACACACACACACACGACCACAGATACTCATACACACACACATTCTCTCACACACACACACTCTCACAGATACTAACTCACTCACACATATACATACACTCACTCACTCATATACATATACATACACTCACTCACTCATATACATACACTCACTCACTCATATACATATACATATACATACACACACACACACACACACATATACATACACACACACACATACTCAGACATAAACATTCACACACACATACACTCACTCACTCACTCACTCACTCACTCACTCACACACACATACTCACACATAAACATTCACACACACATTCACTCACTCACTCACACACACACACACACACACTCACACATACATTCACTCACTCACACACACACACACACACACACTCACACATACATTCACTCACTCTCTCACACACACACTCACAAAACAACACAACACCCAGGCATCGATCAACCTCCCATTATATCTGTACCAGATGGAAATTCCTCCGGTACAGCCATCGAAGGCTTCACAAACCACGTGGTTAAAATAGATATTAAATAATGTGGGAGCCAGAGGACATCCCTGTCGCTCTCCAAGGTGAACCGTGAATGGCTCTGACTCCCGGCCACGTAGTGTAGTATACATATTTTAAATATATTTTAGAGTTTCCCAGCAGCCCATTAAAGCAAAACATACATTCAACTAAGCTGACTGTTTTCTTTTCACACAGGTGAGAAATCGCCCAGTAAAGCTTCCACAATTCGAAACATAACGTGGGGCAAATCCACGTATTTCCCAGGGTGTAAAGATCCCGAATCGGACATGATCAAATGTGATACACTTTTCAAGGAAAACCCCAATGAAGATGAGGTCATGGGACACCAGAATCAAGCATACGAAGACGAGGAGTCGTTGACCAAACTGCAGGAGATGAAAGACGATCAGACTCGGGGAACAGAATCAGAAGTGAGCAAACCTGATGAAGCATCGCAGGATGATCCGTTCACCTGTTATCAGAATGAAGGGTGTGAGAAGTCCGAATCGGATGCAACTAAAGTACAAACTCCGAAACCTGATGAGTCGTCGAGCATCGATGATCTACTTCAGTAACAGGTGAGTAAAATTAAAACTGAATCACTGTGATCAAATTAACAACTGCATCATACAATAAAATAGCGTGCTGAGTGACTCCAGCCAGGTCTCCTAAGCAACCAAATTGGCCCGGTTGCTAGGGAGGGTAGAGTCACATGGGGTAACCTCCTCGTGGTGGTGATTAGTGGTTCTCGCCTCAATGGGGCGTGTGGTGAGTTGTGTGTGGATCGTGGAGAGTAGCATGAGCCTCCACATGCTGTGAGTCTCCGCGGTGTCATGCACAACGAGTCACGTGATCAGATGCGCGGATTGACGGTCTCGGAAGCGGAGGCAATGGAGACTTGTCCTCCGCCACCCGGATTGAGGCGAGTAACCGCACCACCACGAGGACCTACTAAGTAGTGGGAATTGGGCGTTCCAAATTGGGAGAAAAGGGGATAAAAATTAAATAAACGCCATGTTTGTGATATGAACTCTCTTTTTCATTTATGACAACAGATTGCTGCCCAACCTGTCCGACAGCCAATAGGAAAAGCTTGATAGTGAATGCATGTGGTTTGATGGTGGGCGCGTTCTTTTTGGTCCATCTCGAAGAACCAATGGAAATGTAATGCTGTACTTCTACCATGCGGCGCTTTAGAAGAAGCAAATCTGTGAAAAAGTGTAGTAGTAGTTAGCCCACAAATGAAAATGTCACTCACAACCCGTATGACTTTCTTTCTTCCGTGGAAAACAAAAGTATATTCATAGCTGAATATCCAAGCTGCTGTTTTCCATACAATGACTACAGCAAGGGATTGATGTCTTGTGCCTAGTCGACTCCTCTTGCCTTTTAAAGTATACTCTTTTGATCGCGATCCCATCCATATGGATGCATTCGACACATCTACAATGACTTAGCGATACTCTTTAATGGAGTCAATGGCAGTCCACGCGTACTGTGGTAACGAAATGTGCATTGCACGCTGCTTGAGAGACGTAGAGGGACACGTAAAACCAAACTATACTTTGGCCTTTAAGACTGCATGGGGTATACTTCTGTGAAACCTGTGCAAATGCGTTCGTTGTAAGTGCCCCATGACTGCTTTGTGATACGTTTTAAGTACAGTCCACGGTAGTCGCATGTGCAATTACATGCAAAGACAACAAGGCTGCACGCAGACGGCCCTCGAGTACTGTGCTGATGCCGAAATTGTCATCATACACCGTGTGCGAGACATAGTGGGATGCATAATAATTGCTCCGCGCACAGTATGCTTGATGCAGATTTTATCATCATCACAGTCCACACACGGCCCTGATTTTCCCGAAAAACAGACCTCATCCTTTTTCGTCACCAATGTATGCACCTGCCATAGACTCTCTTAAAGCCCAAAGTTTAGCTCGGTTGTCCGTGTTGCTAATCGCTCCGCGCACAGTATGCGTGACGCAAATTTTGTCATTAGCACAGTCCACACACGGCCCAGATTTTCTCAAAACACAGACTTCATCCTTTGGCATCGTCGTTGTATGCGCCTGCCATTGACTGTCTTAAAGCCCAAAGTATACTTCGGTTGTCCGCGTTGCAGATTGCGCCGTGCACAGCAACGCATCCTCTGTGCATGCACCAGCCGTTGACTGTATTGTCTTTCCCTTTTTCTCCCAATTTGGAATTGCCAATTCCCAATGTGCTTTTAAGTCCTTGTGGTGGCGTAGTGATTCGCCTCAATCCTGGTGGCAGAAGACCCCACCAGAATCCCAACTGCCTCCGTGTCTGAGACCGTCAACCCGCGCATCTTATCACGTGGCTTGTTGAGCGCGTTACCATGGAGACATGGTGCATGTGGAGGCTTCATGCCACCTACCTCGGCATCCATGTGTAACTCGCCACATGCCCCACCGAGAACTAACCATATTATAGCGACCACGAGGAGGTTACCCCATGTGACTCTACCCTCCCTAGCAACCGGGCCTATTTGGTTGCTTAAGAGACTTGAATGGAGTCACTCAGCATGCCCTGGGATTCGAACTAGCGAACTCCAGCGGGAGTCAGAGTGCACCGAACGCATTCGTATTCTCTCGCGGGCAAAAGAGTATACTTTGAAAGGCAACGCGGTCGACCGGGTGCAATCCGGAACGCAGGAGAGGTGTGCTGTTACTTTTATAAGCAATTCAACTTTAGATTTTTGCATGACGAATAAATGAAACGGGTGGAAAAACCCCATATGGGGTGTTCTCTTTTGACTTGGACCAGGAAGCAACCACCTAGAACACCCTAGCAACCGCGGAACAGTGTCTTGACAAACTCCCAAACCATCCCATTATCGTGGCTGTGAGTTTTAAATGGGCGAACGCCACCAACGTAATCTCATAACAACTCGTAATAATTCGTACGACATGACGAAATCATACTGCATTATTTATGCAATACAAATAACTGGTGTATGTGTAAACAACCTGCTCGTCTCGTTTCCAACCCCTATGTTTTCTTCTGTGCTACACAACAAAATGATTTTCCAATCATGAGGTTTAGGGGTCGGAGTTAAACGGAAGAAAACATTTTAATAACATTGTCTGTTGGTTTGTTTATTATTAACACATCATTGCATTTCCTTTGGAAAATGAACATCTTATTAATGTTACCTCTGACAAATCTTGTATCATAGTATGCTGATGTCCTGGTTATTATCCTGTTGCATGATTCTGAAAGTCAGCTAAACTTGTAGTGCGACAGGTGTGCCATCTTCTGGCAGACACATCTCTGCAACTGTCGTTTAAAACATCTGAACCTTGTTGTTACTAGTTGATGATGTCATTGTAATGAATCAGGTCGGTGAACATGCTTGACCTCTTCCGTAGGCGTTTGCAAGCAGTTTATCTTGTTTTGGTGGTTGCATACCAGCTCTGTCGCCACATTAGAAATGCACTGCGTAAGAATGTAGGTGAGCTGCTTCTTACAAGACTTTATTGAAAGAGTTCCTGTCATTTGTCCTTCAGCCCGTTAGCCTTCAGCACGACAGGTCTCTCTCTCCTTAATACACCGAGATGGACTGCAAAGAAAGATTTGGCCGCTGTTTCATCTTTCTCTTCTTGGCTATCCTGTTCGATGTAGCCGGACTAGTCATCTTCCTCGTGGGAATTTTGGCACCGCTCAGTTTCTGGGACTTGTTCGTCCTCTCTGGACCGATCATCATCTTCTTTAGCTTGTTGTTTTGGATCTTCTGGTACCTGGGGAACCTCACTGTGACTTCACGAGAGCTTCTGCCCAAGTGAGCACTAACGTGGTGAAGGAAAAAGATGGACTGGAGATGTTTTGGGAGTCAAGTTGAAGGGGTTGCAAGAAGGTGACGTGTTGAAGGGGCTGCTGAGGTGACGTGTCACTCTAAGGCCACGGGAGTGGACCGATGGATTGTCTTTGTGTCAACTTGGATCTTGGAAAATGTCTTCAACTTAAATGGAGATTTCTACCAGAAGATGCTACTGAATCAAGGATGGGACTCACTCTGGGTTTGGACAGTTTGGGGGTTTACATTTATCCAAAGCGACTTACAGTGCACTTGTCCGAGGGACAATCCCCTCGGAGCAACCTGGAGTTAAGTGCTTTACTCAAGGACACAATGGTGGTGGCTGTGGGGATTGAACCGGCAACCTTGCCAGCTGTATGCTGCTTTGTCCCACTACGCCACCACCACCACCACCACCACTCTCAGCTGGTTTCCGCTGGCTTCTAAAATCTTGTCAATACTACATTGTGGGAATTTGACAGATTGCCACTGCCAAACCTGACTCCTTTCGGGAGATCCTTTCATGCACCTCAATGAAGACCTCCAGCAAACTTGTAGAGCTTGACAAATGGACACTTGCACTTTTATTGAAAGCTATTTGATTTAATGATTGATTTCCTTTGAACATCAAATATCTTGCCTTTGCCAACAGCTTATGCCATTGTCTCTGTATTTATAGGCCTACATATAAACCATAGTTGTTGTTGTTACCATTATAACGATTAAGACCGTGCATGTGTACACAATGTAAAGGGTTGATCTGAAACGATTGGGCATTGTCTATATGAGTAAATGTTTTACTGTATGATTATACAGCATTAGTGAAGTGATAACCAAAGAAGTCTTTTAAAGTCTTGTTATTGTCAGATGACTTTCTGCAAACCGGACGAACAGGAAATTCAACTTCACATGCCATATATGCTTCTTGTGAGATCCACCCTGTGTGTGTGTGTGTGTGTGTGTGTGTGTGTGTGTGTGTGTGTGTGTGTGTGTGTGTGTGTGTGTGTGTGTGTGTGTGTGTGTGTGTGTGTGTGTGTGTTCTAGGATATGTCCACGCCGTCTGACGAGAGTATGTTCTGGATATTTGTTTAAAAAAAGAGTGGCTGTAAGTTTAGGTTTAAATGACGTGACACGCTTAAAAACATTTAAAATGCAATTCATGCTGATGGAAGACTTCATTACTGCTCTTTTGCAATTAATTTTGTTTTTTTCATATCTGAATTGTAATTAATTTGTATTTATTTTCTAAACATTTGTTGGTCGAGTAATAAAACTTGATTAATATTTTAAGAGCTTTTAATAAATGTGTGTCATAACCAACCTGTAGGAATCAGTTGTGTTGTCGTGCCACAAGAAAAACATAAAACAGGAAATGACATCACTGACCCTCATGACGAGGTCGGTTCAATTGTATTATTATTAGTATTATTATTACATTTTTGAATGGCATAGTAAGATTAGTTCAGGTCAAATAATATAAACACCAACATTTATAATATTTAAATTAATTATGAAGTTAAAACTACTTTTACCTTAAATATGCTCAAATGTAACTTAAAATGTGAATACATGTGGAAAAAGACGTTTTTTACTTTCACCGCATTAAATTTTTGGTCATTCTATCAAATGACTTTAATAAAAATGTATAAAAAAAATATTTTAAAAAACTATTAAATAATTAAAATCAGAAGCTGAGTTATCAGGCAACGCTCTCTCAAAGTTATGAACGAACGTTCTCATAATAACGTTCTTTCAACGTTTTCAAAACGTTAGCATCAAAACGTTATTCATTTATCGTTAGTGGAACGTTAATAAAACTTTACCACATTGTGAAAACATTTCACAATTTTCAAACGTTTCCAGAACGTTACTATAACCAAGAAAAAACGTTCTTACAACATTTCGTTCTTTTACCTTTTTGCTCAAGTTGTATTCACATTTTGAAAAGAGACGTCCTTGCAGTACGTTAATAGAATGTTCTTTCAACGTTTTCTGTCACTCTCAAAGCGTTAGCATGTGAACGTTATTCATACATCGTTAGTGGAACGTTTTTAGAACATTACCACATTGTGCAAAATGTCAAAATGTTCACGTTCCTATAACCAAGAAACACTGTTCATAAGCATTTCAAACTGACATTCCAAGAACTTTCAAATAACATTTTCACAACCTAATGGGAACGTTAGGAAAACGTTTGTAGATCGTAAAATTGCTATATTTTTCATTGTCTTTCAGAGTGAGTCCATGATGAGTCAAAATAACATTTATGTATTTTTCTGCCCTTCATTACTTGCCATCACTTTCTCCCTCCTGGTTGAGCTCACCTGCCCTCTCTTCGTGATTCAGTGCGGTCCCAGAATGCCGATTGGTCAGTATAGTAACCGGTGTGATGTGAAACACCTGTTCTTCAAGCTGCTGACTACATGCACAATAGAGCACAGATAATACCAGAACCTCAAATCACACCATTCACATCAATGTAATCTAGACTAAATGAATGTAACCTCAAGACGGCTGTTTACACTGATAATTATTCTACGATATTGAATCTCAATAAAGCCTCTCGGATCAGGTGCACATCAGAAATCAGAACGAGGATTTGGGATAGTTTAGTACAAGCTAAAGCTCAGTGTTGTAATGCAGTAGATAACCACAATCTCCCAGTTGGGTTGTCACAAGAGTTTCCTGTGTGGATTCTGCAAGAGCTTTCCAATGTAATTATCTGTAAAGCTTTCTGGGGCTCAACATATTGATTTCTGCACACCTTATTTTAAAAACACATGTGCCTTCTGGTGGGGACTGGTAGATATAGAAAATCACACAATGTGTGTGCGCGTTTGTGTGAGAGAGAGAGAGAAAGTGTGTTTGTGTGAGAGAGAGAGAGAGAGAAAGTGTGTGTGTGTGTGTGTGTGTGAGTGCGAGAGCGAGAGAGAGTGTGTGTGAGAGAGAGAGAGCGAGAGAGTGAGTGTGTGTGTGAGAGAGAGTGAGTGTGTGTGTATGTGTTTGAGAGAGAGAGAGAGAGAGAGTGAGTGTGTGTGAGAGAGAGGGAGAGAGTGAGTGTGTGTGTGTGTGTGTGTGTGTGTGTGTGTGTGTGTGTGTGTGTGTGTGTGTGTGAGAGAGAGAGAGAGAGAGTGAGAGAGAGAGTGTGTGTGTGTGTGTGTGTGTGTGTGAGAGAGAGAGTGAGAGAGAGAGAGAGTGTGTGTGTGTGTGTGAGAGAGAGAGAGAGAGAGAGAAAGTGTGTGTGTGAGTGCGAGAGCAAGAGAGAGAGAGCGAGAGAGTGTTTGTGTGTGTGTGAGAGAGAGAGAGTGTGTGTGTGAGTGTGTGTTAGAGAGAGAGAGAGAGTGAGTGAGTGAGTGAGTGTTTGTGTGTGTGAGTGAGTGAGTGAGTGAGTGAGTGAGTGAGAGAGAGAGAGAGAGGCACAAAGTAGAAGCTTTGGAAACAATCATATTTCAACACATATGATCAGCATAATTAATGACCCAACTAATGTAATTAACGCATGTCCATTTATTTTGATCAACTGATTCCTTAAAAGTACACTTAATATATTTTTACTTTATTAAAAACGTTTTACTCCCAAATAAATTAATAGTAATATAGATACCTATAAATAAAAGCATGAGCACTCACATGAGGTGAAGACTCCGGTCATATCAGTAACCCTAATAAAGCTGTTTTACACAAATACACTGGAGACCGTAGTGTCGGAGCGGTCGTGTATAGAAGGTAACCCCTCAGTTACCTAAAGTCTCGCGAGTGCCGCATTAAACGTTCACACACTGTGTATTTTGTGTTTACTTGGAGTCCTTCAGACACCCTACATCTACCCCTAAACCTAATCCTTACCTTAACCTTACTAATAAATCTAACCTTAGTAACAGCGAGAGACTCTCGCGAGACTTATGCTACCCGGGGGTTACCTTCTAGGCGTAGCCTGTTGGAGCGGATGGATGAGAGAACATTTCGCCGTCCGACCATGAGTGTTTCACGGGAGCAGGACACCAGCACTTATACAAGTATATGGGCTGTCCTGTGAACAAGCACAGTGAGTGACAGGCAGAAAATCTTCTTATTGGTTAAACAAACGATCTGGCTTAATTGCCCTTGCTGTTTAATGAGCCTATGGCTGTTAAAGAGACACGTGTGATATTTCATGGCACACATTTCAGTGATATCTGACAGGTAATACAGGTGTTGTCAGCATTCTATTCAATTCTTATAAATCACTTGCTTCCCCTTTGAATGATATTTTATACGTCACGTGATCTCTTTCCTCAAACAAATATAAACAGATCAATGTCTCCCTCTAGTGGTTACTGCAGGCAACGTCTTAATGAAGAACTGATGCATTCATTAAAAATAGCAATGCACAATTCTGTCTTTATTATTACTATTTTCCACAGTTTAGGATCAAATTACATTTTTAAAGCCTTTTTGTTTTGTGGAAAATGCTATAAATGTTTTTCAAAAATGTATTCAATCAAATTGGACACAAATATTACATTTCTTATTCGTCACATGCGTTTTAAACTAGATAAAATGTTTCTAATTGTTATCAGCTCAGACAACCATGTCCAAAGATCCATCTAGCACAAGACTCACTTTTGTTCCCCCAATAGGCGTGTCATATGACGCGGCTGACCCCTTTCAGAGCTATATATCGGGTGTAAATGAGCTCCGGCGGGTCACAGTCAGTCACAACCGGCAGCACTGTTTACAAACACCAGGAAGAGATGACGTCACACTACAGGAGCACATGTTCGGCGCTTTTGCTCTCACATCTCACAATGACGCCTTTTTTTCTGTGGAAATGCTCTCTGCTGAACTTATAAACGCTTTTGTGGATATAGTTGCAGTGAAATTGCACATATTCGTTTAGATACGACCTCATAACCTCAAAACACACGCTGACTGCGCGGAGCATTGTGGGTGAATCGGGATTCTCAATCACTCAAGTTTATTTCGCTATATATTTTATACTAATTCTATTTGAAAGAAAGAAAATGCTGGTCAAGTATATTTGTTAAATGTGTGGTGAGTTAAAATCTTGGTAATCTTATATTTATGGGTTTCTCCGTTTTCTTTTATGAGTAATTTTTACCATTGTTACACATTCAACAAACATATATAATAATTTTAATATTTACGGATTTTAAATTCATAACAAAATCCCATCAAATTTCGCTGTACATTTTTTTTTTTTTTTGTTAACTAAATATTTTAAGTTGTATCTATTAATTTAGTTAAACATTGCACAATTCAATTTGATGGAAGTTTCTTAAAAATGGGCTAAAATATTATTTTAAATGCATGTTTTACATTAAAATTGGTCAAAGCATCAATGCACAAAAACCCGAGAGATATAAATAAAAACAATTTATATTATTTTATAAATAAAATAATAAGTCAACATCATGCACTAGTTTAATTGCATTCTATGTTTCGTTTTAGAAAATAATTTAAATTGATATTTATTCAACGTTTCATTCATTTTGTTATATTATTCATTATACTATTGTACACTATTTGTACTATTCCGTCTGAAGTCTCACTGTTCATTTCTAAACATTTATTTATTGTAATATTCTGTCTTCTTGTCATATTTCGTTTTGTACTGGAAGCTTCTGCCTTCGAAGACAAATTAATTTTATTATAAAATAAATCCACCTCCATCAATTCGCCAGTGTTTACAAATCACCACACACACGCCTGTTGAGCACAGCGCAACCGACCTTCAGGCCGTTAAACCGTCCATGTTGCTCATTTCATTGGTTATTATTGAATTACCGCATTCCTTATCACGCTTCTAATTGGACATTGGCGACGTCAATCACAGAAGCCCCTCCCCAGCGCACTCTGATTGGCTAATCCTCCGTCTCCTTTCTCTCTGGTGGTGTATCGCGGCGGTGGGTCGAGTCGTCACCGCTGCTGCTGCTTCTCCGGTCGGGTACGTTTAGGACTTCGCCCCGCTCCTCATTCTCCGCTCATATTATCGGGACGTTTTCTGAACGCGTTCGCTAAAATGGCAGCGATGGCCAGGCTGGAGGGCCGCGAGTTTGAGTATGTGATGAAGAAGCGCTCTGTGACGGTGGGTCGGAACTCGTCACAGGGCTCGGTGGACGTGAGCATGGGCCACACGAGCTTCATTTCCCGGCGGCACCTGGAGATCTTCACCGCCGCGCTGGAGGACACGAGCCCCGGAGGAGGAGGGGAGTTCTATCTGCGGTGTTTAGGGAAGAACGGGGTGTTCGTGGACGGCGTGTTTCTGCGGCGGGGGGCGCCTCCCCTACAGCTACCGAAACTGTGAGTTACAATAATCTTCATCTTCTAAACTATCATCACATTCTTTTATAATCACCATTAGCATTGCTATTGTTGTGTTGCCGCACCGGGAGCACGTGCGCGTTTCCCTGCCTTGCACCATTTTTGTTTCGCTTTCAGAGCCTGTGGCCTCGTCTCAAACCGTAGTGAACTGAACTCCCTAAATAGACAGCATCTTTAAGCGTCATAGGTATCGTTAGCATTCTTGTTACAGGCTTGTGTACCCAGCAAAATAAACAATTACTTTCTGGAAACGCTAGTTTAAGGTTATATAAATCTAAAACCTAAAAATAACGTTGCTAGAACGTTAGTAATTGGTTCCCAGGATATAACTAGACGCTAAAGTTAGGGTAACGTTCTTTGTTTACTGGATAGCATCCTTTTGGGGTGTCATATGTCTGCAATCTATCTGGCCTTCAGAGGTGTATGTATCAGTTTTGGGGCCTGGCGGACATGGATAATGTATTGTTGGCAACATTGGCATGTGCAGCAGCATTTTGGGGGCACCATAGACCTTTTCAGTAGTTTTGTGCATCAAAGTCTTGCATCAGTTTTGGGGGAGGTCAGGTATGGGTAGTATTTAGTTGGCAATTGTGGGTGACAGTGACCTGTGCAGCAGTATTTGGGGGGCACCTAAGGCATTTGCAGCAGTTTTGGGCATCAATTGCATGTGTTGCATTTTTGTGAATAAAATATGCATTAGTTTTGGGGCAGGATCGGCATGGATAGTATTTAGTTGGCAATTTTGTGCAACATTGGCTTGTGCAGTGGCATTTTGGGGGCACCAGAGGCATTTGTGGCAATTTTGGCCATCATATGCATGTGTTGTATTTTTGTGCATCAAAGTCATGCATCCGTTTTGGGGCATAACAGGCATGGATTGTATTTTTCTTGACAATTTTGGTCAACATTGGCTTGTGCAGCAGCATTTTGTGGGCACTATTGGCATTGACAGCAGTTTTAGGCATCATATGCATGTTGCATTTTTGGGCGTCAAAGGCACAAGCATCAGTTTTGGGTCAGGACAGACATGGATAGTGTTTTGTTGTCAATTTTGGGTGACATTGCCATGTGCAGCAGCATTTTGGAGGCACCATAGATATTTTCAGCAGTTTTGGGCATCAAATGCATGTTGCATGTTTGTGCATCAAAGTATTGCATCAGATTTGGGGCAGGACAGGCATGGATAGTATTTAGTGGGCAACGTTGGCTTGTGCAGCAGTTTTAGGGCGGCGTCATATGCATGTGTTGCTTTTTTGGGCATCAAATGTGCATGTTGCATTTTTGTGAATCAAAATGCATGCATCAGTTTGATGGGCAGGACAGGCATGGATAGTATTTAGTTGGCAATTTTGTGCAACATTGGCTTGTGCAGCAGTTTTAGGCCTGCATCATATGCATGTGTTGCTTTTTTGGGCATCAAAGGTGCATGCATCAGTTTTGGGGCAGGACAGACTTGGCTAGTTTTTTTGTTGGCAATTTTGGGCGACTTTGCCATGTGCAGCAGCATTTTGAGGGCACCATAGACATTTTCTGTAGTTTTGGGCATCAAATGCGTGTTGCATTTTTGTGCATCAAAGTCTTGCATCGGTTTTGGGGGAGGTCAGGTATGGATAGTATTTAGTTGGCAATTTTGTGCAACATTGGCTTGTGCAGCAGTTTTAGGCTGGCATCATATGCATGTGTTGCTTTTTGGGGCATCAAAGGTGCATGCATCAGTTTTAAGGCATGACAGGTGTGTGTTGAATGAGTGTTAATGCATGCTGTGTGTTGAATGAGTGTAGGGTGTTGTTTAGGGTCAGCTGGTTTGTAAACATACACTCAGTGGGTGAGATGTGTGTTGTGTGTGGTGCTAATATTCTTACTGAATGCATCATATGCTCTTTATTTTCTTAATAACTTAGTAAAGTCTTAATATTGTCCTGAGGCTGACCTATGGATTTTGTGTTACCTGTTTTGAGTATCTGTGATTTTGTTGTGTACATGTTGTTGGGCCTGTATGTAGGCTTGCATTTTTACTATATAGGGCGATGTTTATTCCATTCAGTTTAATGAATTATTTAGTTGTGTAGCTTTGTACCTCTCATTCATCTTTTTTGCACAGCGTCAAATCAATGCGTCAGACTTCAGTACACTTGTATCCTTGTGCTTTTTTTAACGGATGACCCACATACCTCATATAACATAAAAAAATGTGTTGCACCCTACACTCCCTGGCTTGAAAGCGAAGCACAACCATTTTCAGCATTTTTAGACTCGTCTGATACCAGCTAAACCGTTTGTGTAACTGTATAGTTTAGCAAAACTCTTCTTGTTTCTGTTCATGTTTAGACAATATGTGGTGTCACATTTAGCTGTGCAATAGGCCAGTGAGCTGATATACACTCATCAGCCACAAGATTAAAACCACCTGCCTTGGTGGGCTGGATTGAGTATTTCTGGGATTTTCACATACTCCGAATGGTGCCAGAAACAAAAAACACCCAGTGAGTGACAGTTCTGTGGATGGAAACGTCTGGCCAGACTGGTTTGAACTGACAAAGTCTACGGTAACTTCTGAGCTCATCCTGAGTTCACTTCACAACCCCAGTTCTTTTCGAGTGATTCATGAAAAAGACCCGGTTCAAAAGAGTCATTTGTTCGCAACTCTCTCGCGCTGGGTTTGTTGTTGCGAGCTCATCACAACAGAACGGGGTGATAAGAGGCTCGAGACACATTGGTGGTGCACGCTCTAAAGATGCATTCAATAAATACAAGATATCATCTGACAAAACCGCATAAAAACGCACACAACCAGACTGTCGCCATTGGCGACTAGATTTTAAACGATTGCACATTAGAGCTGGGATGACGTCGACGCAAAATATGCGCGTCGATTCGTCAGACCCAAAACAAAGATGTTGGCACCGGCGTGTAGTAGCAACACGAGTGGCTCCTCAGACTATCAGAAGTGCAAGGCGGCATGCACTCGTTCCTCTAAAGTATGGGAATTCTTTAATTTAAAAGGAAACAATTCCGTGATATGTCGTCTTTGCAAAATGGAGATGGCCTTCCATTCTAGCACCACGGTAATGCACCAGCATCTGAAGAGGCGCCACCCGGTTGCAGCTGCAGATGACAGAGCACCGTAAGTTTTTTTTCAACTCGCCACTTTGCACTCGATGTTGGAGTAGGCTATAATACGTTGTCGACACCTAAAGTTTTCGCTTATAGCTATTAATAATGCGCTTATAGCTATGAATGTCGTGAAAAATACATAGAGGACACTGACAACGCGCTGACAGACAGGACCAAGCAGGTAACATTTAATAAAGTCTCAACTTTCAAATTTGGTCATTCAAAGAAAATTAAACCATAAATAGGCGTACTATTTTGTGGCTCTTTAATGTGTCGTGACAGATTGCCTCAGTTAAAGCTGCTCGTGAACCGATCATCTTTTCCTTGGTTCGTTTATAGCATCAAATAGGCTAAACATGAATGTAGCCTACATCAGAAGGACTGTTGTTTTAATCGCGGAAAGACGTCAGTACGGTAGCCTACAATCCATTATTCAAATTCAAATCCACCGACGTTAATCTTCTCTCTCCTGACTACTTTGTTGGACAAAAATGGCGTATTATGATTGATTGATCAGATCGCCAGTCAATCAAACTCCCGGCAAATGTTTTTTTTTTTACATTTTATACACCCCCACCCCCGATGAAACCGGTATTACCGGTGTTGTCACAAGTCGATTAATCGAATCGGACTGAAAAAATGAATCGTTAGATTAATCGATGCATCGAAAAAATAATTGCTAGATTAATCGTTTAAATAATAATCGTTTATCCCAGCCCTATTGCACATGCATGCCAAGCCCTGACTTGGCATGCACGTGTTCAATGAGAAGCGCTGCGCTTATGGAGCGTCAGAGCGCTTCAGAATACACAGCGAATTAACGGCGTCTTTCGTCTGTTCTTCGAATTATAATCAAGTATGTTTCTTCAAACGCGCGTCTTTGTGTCTGACATTTCTTGTCACGTCACTCCAAGTCGCCCGCCAAAGAAATAACCCACCACTGCTCATAACATTTGCACGTTTGGTGGGTTGGCGGGTGCTAATTTTACTCTGAACAAAAGGAAGAACATGGGATTTACTAATTTCATTAACCAGAGGTTACATCACAAATACACACAATTAGTTGAAGGGAATCAAGCAATAATATTTACCAAAAAAAAAGAGAGAACCGCTTGCCCTTTGGCTGGAGCTTTAGCCTCAATAAACCATCTAAAACTGAAACCTGCTTAAATGTAATAATAGTTCAATGGGACGGAAACAATGCAAACGTTATTACATCTAATATTTATCCTTGGACCTGTCCATGTTGTCATTATATCCATGAGAGGAACTTCAATGTGGGAATGCATGGTCATTGAACTTGTGTCACCCTCAGACGTGTGGGGCGTTTGCTGATACGCGTGACTCTGCGAGCACTGAATGTCCCGCATAATTAAAAGAAATTCCACTGATCATGCAAGCTTTAAAATAGCTTCATGCAACACCACAATGTAGATGTTTATCTGTTCGGCTGTTGCTAATTATATAATAGTATGAATAAAATCTTACCTAAGTTACAGGATAAATCAACGTGAACGTTTTAAACATGACTTCCCGCCAGAGATGTCTCCTTGGCGGGCATGATCTGGCCCGCGGGCCGTATGTTTGACACCCCTGTTGTAAAGTCTTTATGGTGCTTTGGGATATGTAAACAAGACATGTGTTCATCAAAGCTGTTATCTCTTTCAAGTCCCATGAAGGGCTGGGTAATAAAGCTGAAATATATATCTATAACCTGATGTTTTTCAGCTTTTTTGCGATACTTGCAATATTTTTTATATTTATGTATTTATTCTGAAATGGCTTTTTTTTAGTTGCCATTGTACAGCCATTATACCCGACTGGATTCAAAGTCTTTAAAGGAATATTCTGGGTTAAATACAAGTTTAGTGCAATGGACGGCATTTGTGGCATACTGTAATGTTAGTGACCAGAAAAAAATAATAATTTTTTTTTTTTTTTTTAAATCAGAAATCGAGTTTACAGTGAGGCACTTTACAAAAGAAGTGAACAGGGCCAAGGGTTTAAAGGCAGAAATGTGAAACTCATTTTATAAAATCACATGCAGTAAAACTTGTGTATGTTTTGAGCTGTAAAGTTGTTTAAATCGTTGATTTACTAGGGATGCACCGATCATGATATTTCATGGCCGACTGACGGTTTTTCGGGCTGCATATTAAGTACTAGTGGTGCACCGATCTAGGGTTGGGCGATGTCCCCTAAATTGGCAGTTGACGATGTTGACAGTAAAACATCGCGATGGACGATGATATCATTGGTGGGGCGGGGTGGGGTGGGGGGTTATATAATTTCAAATAATTTTCAAAAATTATATGAAAAATTATAATTTCGTTATTTTACTAACCCAACTAATGACTCGTCGGCGCTTTATCAGTAGGTTGCACGACACGTGAAGCATTTTTTTTTAGCTTTCACTTAAGAAGAGTTGTGCACTTTTTATTTTAATATATCTCTTTACATGAATACTATTTTCCACTTAAAAACTAAAATTTCATTATTTTACTATCCCAACTGACTCATCCGCGCTTTCCAATAGGTTGCACGTAAGGGGGAAAAATATTTCTTCCACTTAAGAAGAGTTGTGCACTTTTAAGCACTTTTTATTTTAATATATCTCTTTACATAGATATTTTTTTTCTACTGAAAAACTATAATTTCGTTATTTTACTAGCCCAACTAATTAGTACTCATCCGGGCTTTTTAATTGGCCTATATTGCGCCTAAGAAAAAAAAGTCGTCTTTGGGCAGCCTTCTTGCGAAGAGAGCAGCCACAGCCTCACTCACTGATGAGCAAAAGGTCAAGGCAGAAATGACCATGTACCTGCAGGAAATGGCCATTTATGGGGAAGAGGACCCGCTGACTTGGTGAAAACGAACGACAAAATGTTTCCGTTCATGGCAAGATTAGCACGGAAATATCTGTGCATATGTGCTACCAGTACTCCATCAGAGCGGGTCTTCAGCACAGCGGGTAGTGTAGTTACTCCAATCCGCAGCTTATTAAAACCAGATAAAGTCAATATGTTGGTATTTCTGGCCAGAAACATCGAAATTTAAACATGGTCTATGGTGAAAGATATTAGACTTCTTTACGCATTTTTCAGCCATCCGTTGTGGAGCTATTCGATTTTGCATATTATTTTTTAAACGTTCATTTGTGTAGTTCATATGACCACTTTACAATATTTCAATAACATAATTTATTTTGTAGCCTGTGCTGAAGTTAATTGTGCTGCTAATTATAAGTGAAATGTTAATGCCGAGTTTCGGTCTGAGTGTTGTTCCCTTTTCATTTGTTGTTCTTCTATGTTTTAATAAATGTGTGTTATTCATATTCAACTTGTTTCTTTCATTTGATTTGACATTATGGATTTATGGCCAAGGACATTTTTCTTTAAAAGTATTAACCAGACAAAAGTTATTTGACGTTCGCTGGTCTGGGTCTATCTTAAACTGCCGCTTCAGTGTATACAAGAGCTATGTGACGATGAGCAAGATTTTCTGAGACACTACAACTACTAATAATTCATTAATAAAGGCTATTTTCTTGTAGCCTACAACATAAAATATTTTAATCTAAATGTACAGTGTAAGACATGTAAAAAAAATGACAAGAAGCTAACAAATTCAAGATCAATATTTGTGTAGCCTGCCTGACACGGTATTTTCACAGACTAACACGTCACGTCTCTGGCATATACTACAGTATTTAAAATAGCATATATGCATTAGTTATATTCTCAATTTAATTTACAGAGCAATCCCTGCAAAGTTTTTAGGTTAACTATAGAAGAGACTAGGATTAGTGAGTCACACTAGCAAGACTCGCAAAAGGGGGCGTGGCATCACGATGGTGGCTCTACATCGTGATGTTGGTCAGCCATCACGATGGACGATGATATCGTCCATCGGCACAACCCTACACCGATCAGGACATTTGAGGCTGATACGATATTTCCTATATTTTTAACACTAAGATTGACAGATTCTTTCTTAAAATGCCCTTTGCCACACATTTGCAAGTTAAATGCTGCAGTTATATGTTTATGCCCCCACAGTAAAGTTACGGTAACACCTTACAAAAAGTTTCCATTTGTTAACAATATTTAACAACTTTACTGTCGTTAACATGAACTAATTAACTTAATGTTAGTTTCAACATTAAGTTGTATTAGGTAATGCACATAAATGCACTATGAACTAACATGAACAATTATATTTAGATTAACTAACATTATGATTACTGTGAAAATTACTTGTTTGTTCATGATACCTAATGCATTAACTAATGTTAAAGAAATGAAACCTTTGATCAAGTGTTAGCAAAATTACATAACATTTACAATAACTGTGAATTGCTAACATTTATTTGTATTGAAAAAACTGTAGTTCTGTTGTCAACATACTGGCAACCAGTAAAAACCATGAGAGCATCACACACAGCAGACATTCAAAAATAAGAAAAATATCCATTACAAGCTTTAAAACCACTCCAGTGATAAATCATTAATATCTTTGATTGTTTACTGTCTTTGGTGTCTTGTTGTAACACAAATCTCACATTATTATGTAAATGCATGATGACGTGGTGCCGTTATTGAAGGTTAAACCGTTATATCTGTTATTAGTGGTATTGTGACTAATATTAATCTGATTTAAATTGGGATCCTCACAGAATAGCACTGGGATGATATTCAGAGCACCTGGAGAGCGTGCATGTTTGATTGACAGCGAGAGTGCTCATGTTAAAGAGATTGAAGATAAAAGTGCTCATGATGGCTCAAACAGTCTCTCTCGCTCCACACAGCGTCTGATTGTCGCGACTCGCGTCATGTATTTGCATGTTTATTTGTTGTTTAATTAAATTTTATACCCGTTAGCACCCTCTTTATCCTCTTCCTGTTCACTGTGCAATGAGTCACAATAACTACCGTAATGACTCTAGAAAACGGGCAACTCAATATTCATACACGTGCCATTCGTACACATTTTTAAAAACAAAACGGCATATTCATGTGAATTACATCATGTCTGAAAGTTTAAATTCGTGAATGCTTAGAATTGCCAACAACTCACCCTCCAAAGGCCATTCTGTCATGCATCAAGAACGGAGCAAGCGCTCATTCGTTAGAGGAACAGTGTATGTGCGATTCCCTGCGTGCTGTAATACAGATCGGCTCTAAATCTAGAAATGATCGGCCAATCGCCGATAACGGATTTAAGACGAATATCTGCCAATTCTGAACGGTGGCCAATCGATTGGTGCACCCCTAGTTTTTACGGTCATTTTAGGGTTTATGGTGTAAAGTCATCATGGCAAAGAAGTTGTATAATTGGAGATACTTAAAGATTATTAAGGTGATTTTATCACGTTCAAATCATGCTAAACATAGCCTAAGCAAAATGAACATTATAACTGAGATGAATCGGAATCGAATCAAATAAAATCGTATTAACATGGTGATCGAATCAAGTGCTAATTAAAGATATCAGCAACACGGACGACCGAAGTGTACTTCGGCCTTTAGTCTCCCAGTTCTCTAACGATTAGAGCGGAGCCACATCCACATACTTTAATTAGTGCAATCAATCAGTTCCACCATCTGAGACGTGGAGTATGTCCAGATGGTTTGCATGGACTATAATGGACAGCACGTTTGAGGAAGCGACTGTTTGAGTGACCATATTGATGAAGTGATTAAAGAGCATTTCATTAGTGAAGAGTCGTTCTATAATTGGGCGTCTGTCAGCACAAAGAGCTGCTGATGCTTCCTCAGATGTCATGGGCAGATCCAGATGGGATCTGAGGATTTTTCCTGTATTTTAAAGCACAATCAAAATGAGCAGGTTTGTGAATTTCTAGGGCTGGTTGTTTGTTGTCGGCTGTTTTCATGGTGTTGGGTGTGTTTTAATAGTGCCGTGGATTGGTATCGACTCCGATACTGAAGCTTTTAGATGGATCCGATACTGTGTGTTAGTCATGTTCATTACGGTCAATAAAATAACCATAAAAACACCATTAAAGCGGTTCATATGACTCGTGCATTTTATTCAAAGCCGCTTGAAGACGTGCGATATCTCTGAATCACAAAAGACTGTTTAATGAGTAAATATATAGTATGCGCTGTGCCAGCACGTTAGTGAATGGCGCTGATCTGTTGATACAAACGCACAGGCTAGTGAAGCACTCGCGGGTATTTTTAGCGATACTCACGAACAACATCTCAGATGTAGATGCTCAATAGTTCGGTTCACTTATAATATGCATTTAGAACGGCACCGGAGGTGCTTTTGACCAGAATGTGAATAAGAAGCGAATTAAACTACTGTGAACTTGCCTACAAACAGACACATACAGGACGTCCTGGAGACTTCAGAATGTCCAGAATGCTAGTTAATAATAAGGTGTTTCTTAATAAGCTATATCAGGGCTCAATGCTAAGGATTTTTTGTACTGGCCCCAACAGTGGAGGAGATTATATGTTTTCGGTCACCAATTTAGTCATGCAACTTTTGGCCGTGTGTCGTGTTTTCACAAGAAGGATCAAAGATTTAATCACAGAGTTAAAGATTTGATTATTGGCCGAATGTAATAAATGTATGAATCCCCGATAGGGCTGGACGATAACACGATATCGATATATATCACGATAAGCTTTTGAGCAAATCGATATTTACTGCGTGTCGCTAAAACACAAGCAGTATGGCGGTCTCAGGCTACGTTTCGCATGTTACGAGCCTTTAATAATAAACAAATCGAATAAATGAATCGATTTCTATTCTAATTTTGTGAAAATTAATTAGATGTCTGGATTGGAAAAGGAAAGACTCAAATTACTAGTTGGTAGACTATTCTCTCACTTTAATGAAAATATAAATCCATCCATCTTCAACCGCTTATCCGAAGTCGGGTCGCGGGGGCAGCTGCTCCAGCAGGGGGCCCCAAACTTCCCTATCCCGAGCCACATTAACCAGCTCTGACTGGGGGACCTCGAGGCGTTCCCAGGCCAGTGTGGAGATGTAATCTCTCCACCTAATCCTGGGTCTTCCCCGAGGTCTCCTCTCAGCTGGACGTGCCTGAAACACCTCCCTAGGGAGGCGCCCAGGGGGCATCCTTACCAGATGCCCAAACCATGAAAATATACAAATGTTTTTTCATTTAAATGTTCTCTCGGGAGTCGGGACACCCCTGAACCCACATATTGCATCACAGTCACAAGGGCTTCTATGCCCCATACTTGGGTATCTGAATGTAAAGAAATATTAAAAATATTTAATTTTAATGTAAATGTATTCCAACAAACACTGGACTGCTGTCACTCTGCTTCAGAACAAACCAATGATCTTTTAACATTCATTTTCAATTGATAACCGGTAAAAGACGGTAAAATCGGTAAAAGATCCCGCAGACCCCACTGCTTTGACCGTCTCTGGACCCCTTGTGCAGTTTTATAGAGACTATTTTGACTGTTTAGAATACATTTCTTCTTCTCTTCCGTCAACTTTGAAATTAAAAAAAGAAAGTGCAATGTGTAAATGTATATCGTGATAAATATCGATATCGAACAATATGAAAAAGATTATCGTGATAACGATTTTGGCCATATCGCCCAGCCCTAATCCCGGAGAGAACAGACTTGCTACTAAATTGGTTGTGACTGTCTAATATACATTTACATTTATGCATTTGGCAGATGCTTTTATCCAAAGCGACTTACAGTGCACTTATTACAGGGACAATCCCCCCGGAGCAACCTAGAGTTAAGTGCCTTACTCAAGGACAAAATGGTGGCGACTGTGGGGCTTGAACCAGCAACCTTCTGATTACCAGTTATGTGCTTTAGCCCACTACGCCACCATAAGAATGTGGATATAAACATAAAATCAGACAACCCAAACAAGACCAACATTGACCTTTATGGTCCAGAAATAAGTGTTTTATGAGGATGATATGAAGTAGACTTTCAAATAGTCATCTTCACCCCGCAGCTGAACCGCTCTGATGATAATAACAGCCTTCTTTTCATATCAAACTCCATTATCATGTGGAATTAATGTTTACGTATTGAAACATTACCTAATTAAATGTATAGTTACATTTTTGATATTGAGCAGCTTGTGATTTCCAGACACGGTGTTTAACAAAGTTTATTTCGTCTGATTCGGTGCTTCATCTCTAAAGGCGAATTAATGACAGAAAATGTGTTTGATTTTTTACAGTGGGAATAAAACTAGCGCTCTGTCCCTTTAAGACAGCACATGCACGTTAAACTGTCCATGCTGCATGGAGCGAAATGATAATGAGACAGAGATGGATTTTCAGTCCTATAGAAGAAACTGTTGATTTCTTGTGTTCCAATGTGTGGATTACTGCTTTTCGGCAACATGTAAAAACAAAATATGTGGGGATCTCGTGCACGATGAACACGAAATGTGCTGGGACAGGCCTACTTAATGTTGCACAAGATGTGCAAAAGTGTATTTTTCCCCTGCTATTTTCTTCACATTGGTAATGTGTAAAGACACCTGGAAAAGAGCGAGGACAGCGCTAGGAGAGTGCGCTCGGTGTCTGCACGCTCTTATGTGTGCACGCGACTGTGCCTTGGCGCGTCCAGTATATTATGCTCTCATGCATCTTTGCGAGCTCAATAGAATCGCACTTGGTCATCGGTTACAATACTTTTTTCACTCCGTGTAATTGTTGTGCTCTCTCGCTTGTTGTTTTTCTTGCACTAATGTTATAAATGCAACACTGGCCCAATCGGGCAAGTGACCGTTCTAGCAACTGGCCCGAATCTCTCTCACACTGGCCCTGGGCCATCTGGCAGTCCTTATTGTCGAGCCCTGTATACATTTATATTGAAATCATGTGTCATTAGAGGTTTGTGTTTCTTTAGATATTAAAGAGTAAACCCAACTAGTTCCACACAATAATGTAAAGATATTCTAAACTGATTATGCAAAAAACAACAACACTGGTATCGGATCGGGATCAGTATCGGCCGATACTGAGAATTCCGATATCGGGATCGGAAGAGAAAGTGGTATCGGTGTATCACACTACTTCTTTTGACGTTACAGGCAAAATACTCACGCTGAAATGGCGCAGCTAAAGCTGACATTGTGGCGCAAAAAGAACCGTACTTCAAGATGATCTTTTTCACAGTTTTACTATAATTAACGGCGATGGTTTTACATGCAGCTGCAGTGAGGTGTGAGGTTGGGCAAAGGCGCTGCGCCACGACTCAACTATGGGCAACGCTCTTGGGATTTCACATGGTTCATATAATATTCTTGATGCAACATAATGCTTGCCAGCCCACACACTAATGCATGCACTTACAATACTTGTGCAATGCTGGCTCAGTTGGTGGAGCGGTCGGCCACTAATAGCAGGGTTGGTGGTTCGATTCCCGGCCCACACGACTTGGGCAAGACACTGAACCCCAAGTTGCTCCCAATGGCAGGCTAGCACCTAGCATGGCAGCTCTGCCGTCATTGCTGTGTGAATGTGTGTGTGAATGAGACTTAAAAAAGCCTTATTAATAGAAGCGCAGACCATTTACTTACAGTGACTTCACCGCTTAACTACACGTGTCAAACGCTTTTATCCAAAGCAACTTACAGTGCACTTATTACAGGGACAATCCCCCCGGAGCAACCTGGAGTTAAGTGCCTTACACAAGGACACAATGGTGGTGGCTGTTGGGATCGAACCAGCAACCTTCTGATTACCAGTTTACCAGTTATGTGCATTAGACCACTACACCACCACCACTCCGACTGTATGATTGTTCGACCAATGGCAGATGTTATTTTTTGGTGAAGGAATTATTCCCCTATGATTAGGTTATTCGTCATGTTTTCCACATCTTTTACATGCACAATCTGACGATGGGTTGGTTTTGAAGTTCAGATTACTCACTGTGATACTGTTTACGTGCCATAAATTGCAGTTGTTGTCGAATGTTCTTGAAAACCAAATAAGATCATTTTTTGTGCAAAACCGTGTTTTGGTAGAATCCAATCTTGTGGGTAAGATGGGTGTAGATATGCAGGAACAAGCTTGCTCGAAACACACACACAACATTTAGGAATGTTGGGGGGTTGAGATCCCAACATTCCTGTTTTAAAGAGCCTCTCGTGGTTGCCATGACGGAATGGTGCTCGGAATGGCTTCCTGGAAAACAGGAAGCTTTAATGCTGCACAGATTAATCACAGACACTGAGTTTTAGATGTTATTAAAGCTTTATACATTAACGTTTATAATGCATTAGGTGTTATGAGCATTGCTAAATCTTGGTTATATTGTGCACTTAAATATTTGTAGTTCATTATTATTTGTTATTTTAATTATTCATTGGTATTTTACTAACATTAAGCATGAACAATTGCTGTCAAAATATTGTTCATTGGAAGTTCATTATAGTGCATTGATGTTAACGTAAACGTATACAACTTTTAAAGTACACTCACCTAAAGGATTATTAGGAACACCTGTTCAATTTCTCATTAATGCAATTATCTAATCAACCAATCACATGGCAGTTGCTTCAATGCATTTAGGGGTGTGGTCCTGGTCAAGACAATCTCCTGAACTCCAAACTGAATGTCAGAATGGGAAAGAAAGGTGATTTAAGCAATTTTGAGCGTGGCATGGTTGTTGGTGCCAGACGGGCCGGTCTGAGTATTTCACAATCTGCTCAGTTACTGGGATTTTCACGCACAACCATTTCTAGTGTTTACAAAGAATGGTGTGAAAAGGGAAAAACATCCAGTATGCGGCAGTCCTGTGGGCTGAAAATGCCTTGTTGATGCTAGAGGTCAGAGGAGAATGGGCCGACTGATTCAAGCTGATAGAAGAGCAACTTTGCCTGAAATAACCACTCGTTACAACCGAGGTATGCAGCAAAGCATTTGTGAAGCCACAACACGCACAACCTTGAGGCGGATGGGCTACAACAGCAGAAGACCCCACCGGGTACCACTCATCTCCACTACAAATAGGAAAAAGAGGCTACAATTTGCAAGAGCTCACCAAAATTGGACAGTTGAAGACTGGAAAAATGTTACCTGGTCTGATGAGTCTCGATTTCTGTTGAGACATTCAGATGGTAGAGTCAGAATTTGGCGTAAACAGAATGAGAACATGGATCCATCATGCCTTGTTACCACTGTGCAGGCTGGTGGTGGTGGTGTAATGGTGTGGGGGATGTTTTCTTGGCACACTTTAGGCCCCTTAGTGCCAATTGGGCATCGTTTAAATGCCACGGCCTACCTGAGCATTGTTTCTGACCATGTCCATCCCTTTATGGCCACCATGTACCCATCCTCTGATGGCTACTTCCAGCACGATAATGTACCATGTCACAAAGCTCGAATCATTTCAAATTGGTTTCTTGAACATGACAATGAGTTCACTGTACTAAAATGGCCCCCACAGTCACCAGATCTCAACCCAATAGAGCATCTTTGGGATGTGGTGGAACGGGAGCTTCGTGCCCTGGATGTGCGTCCCACAAATCTCCATCAACTGCAAGATGCTATCCTATCAATATGGGCCAACATTTCTAAAGAATGCTTTCAGCACCTTGTTGAATCAATGCCACGTAGAATTAAGGCAGTTCTGAAAGCGAAAGGGGGTCAAACACAGTATTAGTATGGTGTTCCTAATAATCCTTTAGGTGAGTGTATATTCGTTTTTGAAGAAGTTACTGCATTTATGTTGTACTTGTTAACGTTAGTAGTCATCATAATGCGCGTGGTGGTGGCGTAGTGGCTAAAACACAGGGCTGTTAATCAGAAGGTCGCTGGTTCGAACCCCAAGGCCACCACCATTGTGTCCTTGATCAAGGCACTTAACTCCAGGTTGCTCCGGGGGGATTGTCCCTGTAATAAGTGCTCTGTAAGTCGCTTTGGATAAAAGCGTCTGCCAAATGCATAAATGTAAATGTAATGCGTAGTTATTTAGCAGACGCCTTTATCCAAAGTGACTTGCAAATGAGACGCATAGCAAGCAATTTGTCTTACAAAGTTTAGCAACATCTGCAGTAGTTCTCACGGTGTCTAGAGTAGTAAAGATGCTAGTACAGAAGAAAGGATTATTTTTCTCTGTGCATTAAGTGGGGTAGTAAGGGCAATTAGTGTGGGTTGGTTAAGTGCTCACAGATCAGATGTGTTGTCTGCTGGTTCTTGAACGTTGAGACGGTAACAGCAGGTTGTGTGGAGGTTGGAAGTTTATTCCACCTCCGAGGAGCAGAGAAAGTGAACGATCGTGAAATAGACTTTGAGCCTCTTTGTGATGGGACCATCAGGCACCGCTCGTTCAACATGTTCGTATGCTTTGCAAACTTTATCTTTCTTTCTATCTATCTTTAATTGTATTGTTTTGGCTGTGAATATACACAGACATAATTTGATTTATTTATCATCTTCTCAGGTGCACGTTCCGGTTCCCCAGTACGAATATAAAGATCACGTTCACGGCGCTGGCGAGTGTGAAGCGAGAGAAGAGAGAGCCCGAGTCTCCAGTGAAAGCCATTCAGCCGCAGATCTCTCCTCTGACCATCAACATTCCAGATAACATCTCTCATCTCATGAGCCCTCTGCCCTCACCCACGGGGACTCTCAGGTACACTCGATGTATAAAATATGCATGTGTTTGAGTCAAATGAACATTTTTGTTTTATTCTATAAAGTACTGACAACATTTCTCCCAAATCCAAAATACAAATATTGTCATATAGATACTAATGTACACAATACTAATGTTTGAACTCATCAATATTGGGTGGAATAATCCTGATTGTCAATCACAGCTTTCATGTGTGTTGGCATGTTCTCTGCCAGTCTTTCACATTGCTGTTGGGTGACTTTATGCCACTCCTGGTGCAAACATTCAAGCAGCTCGGCTTTGTTTGATGACTTCCATCCATCTTCCTCCTGATCACATTCCAGAGGTTTTCAATGGGGTTCAGGTCTGGAGATTGAGCTGGTCATGACAGGGTCTTGATCCGGTGCTCCTCCATCCACACTTTGATTGACCTGACTGTGTGGCATGGAGCATGGTCCTGCTGGAAAAACCAATCCTCAGAGTTGGGGAACATTGCCAGAGCAGAAGGAAGCAAGTTATCTTCCAGGACAACCCTGTCCGTGACTTCACAAAGACCAATCTGCCCAATTCAGTCTTGCTGAAGCACCTCCAGATCATCACCGATCCTCCACCTGGTCATCTAATGGTTAGACGGAGACCTGGAGAGGCCAACGAGCCACAGTGTCTCGCCACCACTGTGAAATTTGGTGTAGGATTGTTAGCTTAATTTAAGTTGGTGATTTTCGAGTGGCCTTTTCAATCATGGCTGCAGCTGTGTCCTTTATATGGCATGTAATTGATTTAATTGAGTTTGGCTCCCTGGCAAAAGAACGGCAGTTTTCATGCCCTTCAAAGCAAATTAAACTTCCCTGCGTTCCATCTATTTCCATCTCTCAGCTTTAGAAAATGATTTTGGAGTGGATGGATGGTAATGCATTTTGTCTCTTTCTCATCAGCGCTGCTAATTCTTGTCCATCCAGTCCGCGCGGTGCCGGGTCGTCCGGGTACAGGATGGGCCGAATCGTGCCTGACCTTCAGCTCATGAACGAAAACTCACAGTCTGAGATCTATAAAGACGCCTCGGAAGGAGACAGCCCAAAGGTGACATTTTCACTCATTATAAACATCAGAACTGATGATGCTCCACCATGACTAACAAAATGGCATGCTCAGTTTTTAGTTGGGGTGTCCCAGGAACTAATAGGCAAAATATTTAACCCCTAAAGAGCACTGACAATCCTTGCAATTAAGGTTCTATATAGCGTTATACCGATATATATCAACTTAAAGTGGATTCATTTATTTCCAGATTTAATTATTATTACTTTGACCATTGCCCACCCTGCATTCTCAATATTGACATTGGCATTGATTGTTGAAATATCCACCTGTGCACTAGTGATTGAAAATGTGGGAAATCTTATAGGCAAAATTGGTCGTAATCTCTGTCTCGTTCTCTCTATTTAGGATGACTCCAAACCTCCATACTCGTATGCTCAGTTGATCGTTCAGGCGATCACGTTGGCGCAGGACAAGCAGTTAACACTAAACGGCATTTACACACACATCACCAAGAACTACCCGTACTACAGGACGGCAGATAAGGGCTGGCAAGTCAGTACCTTGAGATTATCTTGTACACTATCAAACACTCTCCTGACACTTGCATGCATTCTGATCCCTTTCTTTGTGTTTCAGAACTCGATTCGTCACAATTTGTCACTGAATCGGTACTTCATCAAGGTCCCACGCTCTCAGGAAGAGCCGGGTAAAGGTTCATTCTGGAGGATAGACCCCTCATCTGAGAGTAAACTTGTGGAACAGGCATTCAGGAAACGGCGGCCACGAGGTGTCCCCTGCTTCAGAACCCCGCTGGGACCCCTGTCATCCAGGTGATGTTTCTTACACTGACCTTTGACCTGTAGAAATATATATTTAATACATTGGCAAAGTTGCTGCAATTATGTACACTTGGCCTCACTCATGAATGAGCCAATTTATATAAGAATATATATATAAGACGCTGACGACCACACCTGGAGTCGTGAGTTCGAATCCAGGGCGTGCTGAGTGACTCCAGTCAGGTCTCCTAAGCAACCAAACTGGCCCGGTTGCTAGGGAAGTTAGAGTCACATGGGGTAACCTCCTCGTGGTCGCTATAATGTGGTTCTCGCTCTCGGTGGGGCGTGTGGTGAGTTGTGCGTGGATGCCGCGGAGATTAGCGTGAAGCCTCAACAAATCACGTGATAAGATGCTCGGATTGACGGTCTCAGACGCGGAGGCAAATGGGATTCGTCCTCCGCCACCTAGATTGAGGCAAGTCACTACGCCACCAAGAGGACTTGGAGCGCATTGGAATTGGGCGTTCCAAATTGGGGAGAAAATGAACTAATTTATATAAATAAATAAGAATGCTCTTACGGACGAATTAAGGCCTGATCGCACCATATTCGTTTTTTCGGTGCGATTTTTATTAAACTTAAAAAAAAAAAATCCGAACAAGCTTTTTAATGGGAACAATGGATTCCGATTGGCTGTATTCCTACCAAGAACGACAAATCACCCACCGACAATCTGAAGGTTTTTTTTTCCGGAGAGCGTTCCCATCTAATATTTCTTCGGACTGCGATGAAAACCGACTGACCAATGAGATAAGAGATTTTTGTCATTAAGTACAGCTGCTCAATCCAGTGTGTTGGTGGCGCTAATCAGCTGGAAATCACCGGCATTGGACGTACAGCTGATACACACCCCCAAAAATGTAATGCCTAAAAATAAATAATTGCAGTTCATGAACTCTTGGTACTGCAAACATAAACCCGTTCTGTTTTTGAAAGTCTGCGTAAGATGTTTTGTTTCTTAATGTACAGAATAGCAACAGCTGTACGGGGGTGAAATCGTTTTTCATTTCATGTTTTTACGTGTGAATAGACCTTCCGTCAGAGCTTCGTCTCACAAAACCGTCACGATTTTGATGTGAACAGGCCTTTACACAGAAATACAAGCAGAAAAATTTGTGTAAGTAGCTTGTGAGACCATTCTTACGTAAATCGTTACATTGAATTAAATGCAACAATTAACTTAAATGTGGTTTTACGAATGATTAACACAGAAATACAAACCAAACAATTTTAAGTAGTTCATGAAATTATTAAAATATTTGCATTGAATTAAATGTGACAACAAGTGACGTTAAAATGGTTTTACGAATAATTTACATGAAAATACAAGCAGAACAAATTTGTGTAGGTAGTTCGAAAGACCAGGCTTACGAAAATAATTTAAATGCGACAATTGACAAAAGAATGGTTTTACGATCGATTTACACAAACTCGTTTCGCTCTTGTTCCATGAAAGAGACCACATGACACCGATATTCTCAAAATGACCAAATAATGTCCGATTAATTGGCCTGGCCGAAATATTGGTTAATCACTATTAAACTTTTTTAATATATATATTTATTTATTTATTTTTTTTTCAGACTTTCTGGTTTAGCTCAGGTTGCATATGTACATGAATTGAATCTTGATGTTTTGGTCTTTCACAACAGAAGCGCTCCGGCATCACCCAATCACTCAGGCGTTCTCTCCGCCCACTCCAGCGGCGTCCAGACCCCCGACAGCCTATCTCGAGAGGGCTCGCCTGTTTCCATGGAGTCCGAGCCCGCCCCTGCCCCAACCCCTGCTGCTACTGCCACCATCCAGCCCAAACTAGCCGTGATTCAAGAGGCCCGTTTCACCCAGAACACCACCGGTACACACACACAACATTCCTCTTTAAATGTGTCTGTTACTCTTCGAGATCCTTAATCTATATTTTTTTATTGATGTTTAGTAAGGATACACCAAATGTCTGTGACCACATCGGTAATGTCCAGTAATAGCATTTTTGTTTTTATTATTCTCTATATGTTTTTAAAGTACTTTAATTGATTTAATTGTCATATAGTTCGAGTGACGTCACTGAGTGTGTCGTTATTTCTCAGCATCACCGATCGGCAGTCAGCCGGTGTTGATCGCGGTCCAGCGTCCGTTCAAACCAGTCACGTACACGGTGGCCACCCCTGTCACGTCCTCCACGTCTGCGCAGCCGCTCATGCAGACGCTGCATGTGGTGCATCAGATCCCGGCTGTGGCGGTTAGACCTGTGACCGCCATCAAAACAGAAATGCAGGAGAACGGAAAACATGAGGAGGTCAAAGGTGAGACGTTGCATCACACTGCGTTGTCTGTTGAGAGACATCGCGTAAGTTAAAATAACAAATGAACCATAGATGGACTCTGATGGTCCACACCAAAAGCTCTATCCTGCAAAAAAACAAGCAATATTGTTTGTTTGTTTTCCCCCAATTTAGTACAAATATCTAAACATTGTTACCAAGATACTTTTGGGTACGTTGATATAACGTTTTCATACGTTGAGATCTTTAAGCAAATTATTCTGAGCCCAAGTAATTACAGTTTTATTATCTCATGTTTATGTACAATAACTAACATGTTTTCTGTGTTTTTTAGTGAAGGTAGAGGAGGTCCCCGGCATTTCTCACGCCTCTGTAGGCTCAGCCAATAGTGTCATTCACACCACTTCTGCGGCCACGCCCCTTCAGACGGTTACCATAGTGCAGCAAGCCCCATTGGGCCAGCACCAACTGCCAATTAAAACCATTGCCCAGAATGGCACTCATGTAGTGCCCATTGCCACAGCGATACAGAGCCAGACCAACTCAGGTATTCATACAAATATTCATTATGGACTCCAGTCAAAGTGTAGCAACATCTCAAAGATGATCCAGAGAAATGTTATTATGTATTATTAATTAATTCCTAATCATTACATAAAGTGACTTAAACAAATATTATGTTTAAAACACTTATTAACACTTATAAAATGCAGTACTTAGTCCTAATCGTCCTTTGTATTATGTTATGTTATGATATATTCTACTATACACCAATAAGCCAAAACATTATGACCACCTCTCTAATTGGCTGTTGGTCCTCCGCGTGCCGCCAAAACAGTACCGACCCGCCAAGGCATGGACTCCACAAGACCCCTGAAGGTGTCCTGTGGTATTTGGCACAAGACATCAGCAGCAGATCCTTCAAGTCCTGTATGTTGCGAGGTGGAGCCGTCATGGATCGGACATGTTGGTTCCAGCACATCCCACAGATGCTCAATCGGATTGAGATCTGGGGAATTTGGAGACCTTGAACTATTCATCATGTTCCTCAAACCATTCCCGAACAATGTGTGCAGTGTGGCAGGGTGCATTATCCTGCTGAAAGAGGGCACTGCCATCAGGGTATACCATTGCCATGAAGGGGTGTACCTGGTCTGCAACTGTGTTTAGGTAGGTGGCACGTGTCAAATTGAATCGCCGTACCCAGCGTTTCCCATCAGAACATTGCCCAGAGCATCACACTCTCTCCAGCGGCTTGTCGTCTTCCCAAAGTGCATCCTGGTGCCATCACTTCCCCAGGTAACGGCGCACATGTACACGGGCGTCCACGTGATACAAAAGAAAACGACTCATCAGACCAGGCGACCTTCTTCCACTGCTCCAAAGTCCAGTTCCAACGCTCGCGTGTCCATTTTAGGCGCTTTTAATGGTCGCCAGGGGCCATCATTGGCACTCTGACCAGTCTGCGGCTATGCAGCCCCATACGCAGCAGGGTGTGATGCACTGTGTGTTGTGACACATTCGTCTCATTACCATCATTACAAATTTCTTTGACTTGTGCCACAGTGGACCGTCTGTCGGTTCGGACCAGACGGGATAGCCTAATTTGCCCTCGCGCATGTCCAACATCCTTTTGCCGGTTTGTGGTTTATCCCTCCTCAGACCTCGCTGTCAGTACTCGCACCCCACAAGCCTTGCCGTTTCAGAGATGCTCTGATCCTGTCATCTGGACTTTACAATTTGTCCCTTGTCAAAGTTGCTCAGCACTTACTCCGGCCCATTGTGGCCTTGTGAGGAGATGATCAACGTTATCCGCTTCACCTGTGAGTGGTTATAATGTGTTGGCTCATCAGTGTATATATTATGTTATATTACGTTATAATGGACAAAATAACAGATATGAAACCTTTAAACCTCTCTCTCTCTCTCTCTCTCTCCCCAGTGTCGAGTCCTTTACATATGTTGGCCGCCCACGCCTCTGCGTCTGCCACCCTCCCCACGAAGCGACAGAACGGAGAAAAAAAAGCAAGCGATCCCCCCGAGAACAAACGATTGAAAACCGAGGAAGACGAGCAGAAGTCCGCGTCTGACGCGAACGGAACCACTCCGGAAACAGACTCCACCCACAACCAGCACGGCAACCACGCCTAGTTACTCAAAACACAATGACACTTTCAGTCCCTCTCTGTCATGAGTTCGTTCCTTTTTCTCATTCTGCCATAACTGTTTCTCTTCAACTCACGGTGCCAAAACCGAAAGCTTTTACGTAAAAAAAAGAAAATAAGAAAACCCAATTGAAACAGACTCTATTTGCAAAAAAGAACACATCAAAATTTGTCGGAATGTGGTCCATTCTTCTGACAAGCTGCCGGTTTTCCGTGTTATTAATCAAGAGCCGACTGAACAAAGACTTGCACCTCAAAACAGAACAACTGCCATGTGTTCCATGACTCTGGGCATTTTATCACACACGTTCATAAACTCTGCAAATGTTGCTCAGAGGTGACGTTTGATTGGCTTGGATTCCGTTCGGAGTGGTAATGATGTATTTTTGGACTTCATGCCAAAAATATGGAAGCATCTTTTGCAAAACGCACATCATCTGGGAGGTTTAATGATCTTTTAGGGCTTCCAGGTGAAGAAATGTTGATCCCAACCAGAACAAGAGACCCTACTTAAAGGAATAGCGTACCCAATAATAATAATTCTGTCATTTTCTCACCCGCATGTCATTCACTTGCATTATAAGGAAAAGAGCAGCCAGGATAATTTTCCCAAAAATCTCCTTTTGTGTTTGAGGAAAGTAAGAAATACTTTAGTCATACAGGTTTGAGATGACATAAATTTTCATTTTTGGGCGGACTGATGCTTTAAATGTCGCTGTTTGGGAAGTCCAAGCCCGATCTCGGAACCCAACTGACTTCAGGAACTCTGGAACTCGTGTTGTTTACAGTCGACTGAGAATTACAGAACTCTGACTTGTGGAATCGGAATTTCCTCACTCGGACAGCGGAACACTGGCTCCAATCCAACATTCCAAAGTTTAGCGGTGCGCTCGCGGAGGGTGAAAAGCCAACGTGATGTCCTGGAATGGAACGACTTTATGGAATTACACACAGAGATCCACAAATATTTCATAGCCCAGTGTCGAGTGTGTGTTGTTTTTTTAATAGTGCTTGCTAGGAATGTGGGGTGTCCCGACTTCAGCTAAAGAGATCAAAATATTCCTAAACTTTCGGCAGCTAGTCCATCGTACGCAATGCCTGACAGCATCCCAACAATTTCTTGCAGCCGTTGTAGTGGATATATGCCGTATTTTGTCGTTCAAACGTGCACCTTAGGGCATCTGGGCGTGTTTTCATTTCTAGAGACATTTTAAAAAGTAATAATTACAATAATAATTATATATATATATATATATATATAAAATAAGCAGCATACAGGCAGAATAGTTTATGGGACATTTGAAAAGATGTTTGTCTCTCTTTCTGTTGTGAAACTTCTAAAATGGACAAAAATGTGTGTTAAAGAAATTTCCTTGATTTTTGTATTTTTTTTTGTTGTTTTTTAAATCTGCCAAATACAGGCGAACTGGCTTGTTGCACCAACATATTTTCATACACAGAGAACAGAGTGGACGTGTCATTTCCGATTTCACCCAACTTGCATGTGCCGGACGAGAGAAACTTACCTGAGCCGTCAGTTAAACATGTAAACGAGACCAGTTCTGCACTTGATTAAACAGTTCTGTTTCCTTTTTCTGCTGTTTTCTTCAGGCTGTGTTGGCGTTGTGGTGTCGGCTGGATCTGTCTGCTTTAATTATTTGATTCTGTTCAGTCTGCTTACAGATTATATGTTTCAAACAAGATTAATGTTTAATTAGCTTCAGTGGAGGAACTGCTTTTTATATAAATTAATTTAAAACCGTCTGCAATGTTCTGGTCTTTCTTTGACATAATGGCATCTAATGGTGCGTTCACATACAATGCGAAGCGAGCGTTTCGTGCGGCGTGATTACATACAAAGTCAATGCAAAGATGTGAATGGATGCGAATTTGCGGCGGGTGGCACAAATGAAGCGAATGGCGCGAAATCGACATTTTTCAACTCGAGCAAAAAATCCGCTTTCGTCACGTTGTCATGAAAGTCAATCAGTATTGAGATTGTCCGGATGTCACTGACGTACTGACGTAGTAGCAGAAGAAAACTGGAAAAATGGATGAATAAATGGTTATAGCGGTGTGTGGACACCCGGAGTTGTACGACACAACGTCATACATGTACAGAGACCGGACGAATAAAGACGTCGCTTGGAGGAAAGTGAGCGAGGAAGTTGGACGACCTGGTAAGTTCTGAAAATATGCGCGTCTACTTGATTCCAGCTATTGGTCTTACTTTACTATGAACCAACTCGTAGAAGCCCCTCCTCCTGTCCTTTTCTGGAAGAGAAGCGGGAATACTCGTGGGTTTGTGTTACTCAAGCAAACGCAAGTTTAAGCACACATTTATTATCCAGTGGTCAAACTCGCACGAACAATGCGAGGCGATTTTTTTCGTGTTGTGTGTGAACGCACCATTACAGGGTTCCCACAGTCATGGAAAATGTTACAATGGGAATTTCGAAGCCTGGAGAAGTCATGGAATTTAGTTAAATTTCGAAATATCAATTTTTCTTGTCCTGTGCTCTAAAATATGTTGCTGGCTAGAAAGTGCTCTTTGTGAGGACATACTCGAGATAGTTTTAAAATCCTTATTTGTTTAGTTTTTTTCCCAAACTACTAGAAAATGGAAATGAATTGGTCAAAGACCCCATTTCCACCTGGTATTAAGATGCATTTCGGTTGATCGTAAATACAGGTCTTAATGGGGTCTAAAATGTTTTGTGATTGGATCACTAAAAATGCATTCAACCACATCACATTTGAGGTGTAAACAGTAATCCGTCCTGTATGCGCCCTGGCAGCAGTGAAGCTCCACCCCTCACCTGTCAATCAACCACTGCGCTAAAACAAGAGTTTAAACTTTGCCGTTTACGAGCCTCTTTAAAAGGAAATAACCGTCCGATCGTAAAACGTAAAAAAGTGGATACACACACAATCACGAGAGCTTCACGGATCTTCTTCAGTGTGTCCGATATCAACACAGATGACAAGCGTGAACACCTGAAGCTCCTTTAATACATCCACTAATATAACATATAGTTCTGATGGACATATTGCATTTGTGCTTAGATAAAATTTCATCCACATCTGGGAGAAACGGAGCGCCATTTTTTTTTCGTGCTTTGTCTTTTCTGACATTGTTGCGCTTTAATATCATGCAGTAGCACACTGACATAGTGATTGATGTAAGACCCTCCCCTCCAAATCTGACCAGCCGTGTGTCTCACCTGGCCACATGGGATCGGATCACCCAATTCGAATCGTAAAATCAGCTGGAAACGGTGTTAAAAGTTGTGGGAACCCCCGACTATTTCTTCCATATTGTTTATGTATATTAATACCCCATGAGATCAAAATTGGGGTACAAAAAAAGTAGGCAAGCAATTTGATTTCCAGCTTGGGTCATCTTCATGGCAAGTTTCTGAAGTTATCTGGGCCATTTCAGCCTTTTAGAGGCTTGCTTTGAAAATTAGATGCCAGTCTTACTTCTAGACAGACATTCCAGTCTTGTTGAGCAATCTATATGTAGCCTTCGTACTGGGATGGTGTAATTCTGGGCTGGTAACGAAAAGGTTTTTGATTTGAATCCTGATAGGTCCATGAACCCATCATGTCCTTTATCATGCTGTGGCTTAGAAGTGTGGTCGTTCATATGACCACTGGGCAGCGCCAGTGTGCAAGCATTCATAGGCAATATGAGGCAGAACTGAAATAGCCTCCAATATCACGAGAGCATATTAAAGGGGAATATTTCAATTCATGTCCCAATGAGTGGGACCCTACAGTCCCATGTACATTTTGACCAGATCTGAAAGTGTGAGTTGGGGTCCAGACAGTGAGGTTTGATGTCTCACTCTGACATAAAGACTGAGTCCTCTGTGTTTGTCTAGATTCATCCAGTAGGTGTCAAACTACTCCAGGCTTTACGTGAGTCTGTGCAATCTAGCCGTTCATTTCAAGTGTAGTTATATCTGACCATTCTTAAATAATCTCATCATCTGTTATCAGCTTTCTGCTGTATTTCAGTGAAACCAAATCAATTTGTGACATCCAGGCCTACTTTTAGTGTTGACATTTTTACTCATTTAAAGTCTGTGGTTTTCCACATGCATCACTTATTAACATGTCACTGGATTTCTTGCATTCACTGCAGTCTTTTAGCTTTAACTTGTATGTTCCTTTCTAAAAATGGCCAAATATTTTGGAAATATACCTCCATTTTCCCCATATGAATTGGTAAGTGGGGTTTGTTTTCCCCAGTAGGGTTGCTCCGATACCACAATTTTGGCATTGGAACAACACCAGCTCTGGGACCTCCGTATCGATGCTTGGGCAACAAATAACTAGCCTCAGATTACTGATGAACGGACACGGAAAAGGACTTCATTAAAGTCACTACATGAAGTCTTGCCGTTGCAAATTCTGCTGTGCATTTATAATGTTCTGGATTCCATGTTTTATCACAACAAATGAAAACTTACTAATTTAATCAAACGCAAATAGGAAAAAATGCTGCAAAAACATTTCACTGGTTACCCGACTGAATCACGGGCTGCTGATATTCAGTACGCTTTTGCTTTTGTGCTATTGATAATAAATATGAAATACTGTTGTTGTTGTTAAAATAATGATAATAAAACCATTTATTTATTGATTGAATTATTGTTATTAGTAGTGTTATTGCTATTACTTTGAATATAAAAATTTTCTTTCACAATGTCTTTAATTTTACAGATCCAGTGAAAGAGCGCTTTTATTTTGACTGACCTTTGAGTTCAGGGGCGGGTTTACGATTTCTGAGGCCCCAAGCAACGACCAACCCGGAGCCCCATTTAGAAAATTTTGCTTAAACATTTTTTTTTTAAATTCATCCTATCAGCCGTTGTAGCTAAGTACATTCAAAATGTTTCATAAAATTCTAGTTCAAGATAATTAATGCACATTTCCAGTTTTTTTCCACAATACGGTGATAACTTCCAGAAAATGATGTCAAGCATTTAGACAAGGCAGTTAGCTTCTGATAGGCTAATTGGAGGTGTACCTGAGAATGTATTTTTAGGCCTACCTTCAAACTCAGTGCCTCTTTACTTGACATCATGGGAAAAGCAAAGGAAATCAGTCAAGACCTCAGAAAATAACTGCGGACCTCCACAAGTCTGGATCATTCTAGGGGGCAATTTCATCTGTACATACAATAGTACGCCAGTATAAACACCATGTGACCACACAGCCATCATAGCACTCTGGAAGGAGATGCATTCTGTCTCCTAGAGATGAACGTAGTTTGGTAAGAAAAATGCAAATCAATCCCAGAACAACAGCAAAGGACCTTATGAAGATGCTGGAGGAAACAGGTAGACGAGTATCTATATCCACAGTAATACAAGTCCTATATCGACGTAACCTGAAAGGCTGCTCCGCAAGGAAGAAACCACTGCTCCAAAACCACCATAAAAAAGTGCACAAGGGGACAAAAATCTTACTTTTAGGTGAAATGGTCTGATGAAACAAAAATTGAACTGTTTGGCCATAATGACCATCGATATGTTTGGAGGGAAAAGAGTGAGGCTTGCAAGCTGAAGAACACCATCCCAACCGTGAAGCATGGGGGTGCAGCATCATGTTGTGGGGGTGCTTTGCTGCAGGAGGGACTGGTGCACTTCACTAAATAGATGACATCATGAGGAAGAAAATGTATGTGGATATTTTGAAGCAACATCTCAAGACATCAGACAGGAAGTTAAAGCTCGGTCACAAATGGGTCTTCCAAATGGACAATGACTCTAAGCATACCTCCAAAGTTGTGGCAAAATGGCTTAATGGCAACAGTCAAGATATTGGAGTGACCATCATAAAGCCCTGACCTCAATCTGATGGGTAGAACTGAAAAAGCGTGTGAGCAAGAAGGCCAACAATCCTGACTCCGTTACACCAGTTCTGTCTGGAGGAATGGGACAAAATTCCAGCAACTTATTGTGAGAAGCTTGTGGAAGGATACCCAAAACATTTGACCCAAGTTAAACCATTTAAAGGCAATGCTGCCAAATACTAACAAAGTGTATGTAAACTTCTGACCCACTAGGAATGTGATGAAAGAAATAAAAGCTGAAATAAATCATTCTCTCTAATATTATTCGGACATTTCACATTCTTAAAATAAAGTAGTGATCCAACTGACCTAAGACAGGGAATGTTTTCTACCATTAAATATCAGGACTTAGCCAAATATATATATATATATATATAATGTAAACTGTATAAAGCCTCAGAATAGAGGAAGAGAGATAGTGGGAGGTAAATTAAGGCTCTAATGAACACATCTCACTGGCTCACAGACGTGGGAGGCATTGCCATGGCGACAGAGCGGTGAGAGATGCTCAATAGAGGAAACGAGTGGAGCACAACCCGAGATGTCAGACGCTAACATCAGGAAGTCTCATTTTAATGTCACTAAAAGGATCGTTACTGAAATTAGACGTATATTTTATACTTCTTTTGCACAAATTAAAATGGACACTATATTCCCGTTTCAGAAATGTAACTCAATAATATTTAATGGCATGTTTTACTAATGTCGTCTCTTCAGCTACCTAAAGTAATTATGTCGTTTTCTGATTAAAATATAATAGTTGAAAATATGCCGTTTTTTTCCACTTTGTGTCACCTGTTTGTGATTTTTGTGGATTTGTACTTCATACCCATGAAATCCACAAAACTTCCAGACCTTTATAGATCATCTCCATGGTCTTTAAGAGCTATTTTTTTCTGACACTAATCTAGATCCTGTTCTAGCCGGTAAAACCCGCCGCAACTGACCCCTGATGAGAGGTCACCACGTGATAAGCAACAATCGGATTATCTTGCTGCTGTTTGCTAACAAGCTTTTTTCCCTCTTTTTTTTCCTCAGTGTACTAGATCACTATATTTAGTTTAAATATCTTTGTCAAAGATGCAGTGCTGTGAAAAAGTATTTGCCCCCATCCTGATTTCTTATGTTTTTGTGTGTATCTCACTCAAAATTGTTTCAAAAATTCAGACAAAATCTGACAAAATCTGTTGTTTACTGAAGCAAAAAGATTATCCAATACCAACTGGTGAAAAAGTATTTGTGCCTTAGTAACTAAATCCCCAAATCTATGAATCTGCATTCATAAAGAGGTGCAGCTGGTCTAGACACACCCAGACCTGATTACTGCCAGCCCGGTTCAATCAAATCAACACCTGAATAGAACTTTTTTCAGCTGCAGGAAGTTGCACGCTATGCCAAGGTCGAAAGAAATTCCAGAAATGAGGAAAAAGTTGATTGGACTACATCAGTTTGGGGAGGGTTTCAAAGGCTCTGAGACTCCCAAGAACAACAGTGAGAGCCATGCTCCAAATGGAAGAAACATGGCACAGTAGTGAACCATCCCAGAAGTGGCCGTCCTTCCTCCAATAGCACAGCGACGACTCATCCAGGAAGTCACAAAAAAGCCCAAATCCGAGGAACTGCAGGCCTCTCTCGCATCAATATATGTCGCTATTCATGACTCCACTGTCAGAAAGACACTGGCCAAAAACGCCTCCCATGGAAGAGTGAAGAGGCGACAACCACTGCAAACCCAGATGAACATTAAGGCTAGTCTAAATTTTGCCAAAACACCTTGATGGTCCTCAAAGCTTTTGGGAAAATGGAACTGTTTGGAAGACAGGGGTCCCGTTACATCTGGTGTAACACAGAATTCCACTAAAAGAACATCACATCTATGGTCAAGCATGGTGGTGGCAGTGTGATGATGTTTGGATGATTTGCTGCTTCAGGGCGACTTGCAATAATAAAGGGAAACGAGAATTCTGCTCTCTACCAAAATCCTAAAGGAGATTGTCCGGTCATCAGTCCGTGTCTGTATGCAGCAAGACAATGATCCAAAGCATAGGAGTAAGTCCACCTCTGAATGACTCAAAAGAAGCCAAATAAAAGTTTTGGAGTGGCCTTGTCAAAGTCCTGACTGGAACCCGATTGAGATGCTGTGGCAGGACATTAAACAGGCAGTTCAAGCTTGAAAACCCTCCAATGTGGCTGAAAGAAGATTGGTCCAAAATTCCCAGACAGCGTTGTGAAACATTGATCTCCAGTTATCAGAAGTGTTTGGTTGCAGTTGTTGCATCTAAGGGTGGCACAACAAGCTATTAAGTTTAAGGGGGCATTTAGTTTTTCACATGGGTGATATAGGTGTTGGATAATTGTTTTGCTTCAATAAAAAAAAAAATATATATATATATATATATATATATATATATATATATATATATATATATATATATATGAAACTGTATTTTGTGTTTACTGTGGCTGCATTTGTTTTATGTTATATCTCCTTTAGAGATCTAAAACAGTTTATAAGAAATATACACAAAGATAGACGAAATCAGGAAGGGGCAAATAATTTTTCACAGCACTGTACATGAGGTCCTCACTTACAAAAGAGCAATATGCTGTTACGTGGAAGTTTCTGGTCATGTACCATAGTATAACCATTTTATTTGTTTTTCCTGTTCCATAATAATACCAAGTTTGTTTGTTTTTTGGATGTGTTCCATTTTCTGTATTCTAGGTCACCAAAGTTATTGTATTTACATATTTTTCTGCTACAGATATTGGGTTTTCACTAACAAAAAGCACTATGGTATTACCATGTTTTTGGACATGATATCATAGTAACACTTTATTTTTTCGAAATGTACCATTTTCCAAATTCTGGGTCACAAAATGTAGTTTGCATATTTTTCTTTCAAATATACGAGGCTTTCACTTAAAAAAAATACAATATTACCATGTTTTTGGAAATGATGGCCTGGTCAGGGTTGGGGGGTGGTGGGGGGCACCAATGCAGACCAGACCACGGACCTACAGGATGAGATCGCTCCCCCTGGGCGCCAATTAGCGATTTCTGTTAATTAGTAATTAATTGCAATTATGTAACCAACCAACTTTGAGCATGTGGGTGAGCTTGTTACCTCAGCCACCGCTAGAGTCAATTCCCTGGTTGTGTCATAGAGTATGGGTGTTTTGAAATTGTGAATTATGGTAAATTGGCATATGTGTGGCAAAAATTTATTTGCCTTGAAGGGTTGGATGAGGTCTTGTTTTGGTGTTAGACATTAAAGATAGAAGGTCTACTAGTATCAAGTATGCACACTGTATGTCCAGGGACACATTAAGGTGGCACGGGGCCCCTGGGCTTCAACATCGATTTGCCTGTTCATTAATGCAGCCCTGGCCATGGCATCAAAAACTCACTCCAGACTGGCATCCAAAGTTGGCCACCCTGATCATGGTAATGCCAATTAGTTTTTTGGACATGAACCATTTTTGATATTCTGGGTCACTAAATTTTGTTTACATCCAAACTAAATTTTAGTCTGTGAATGGTGGTGTGGTGGGCTAAAGCACATAAATGGTAATCAGAAGGTTGCTGGTTCGAGCCCCACAGCCACCACCATTTTGTCCTTGAGTAAGACACTTAACTCCAGGTTGTTCCGGGGGGATTGTCCCTGTAATTAGTGCACTGTAAGTCACTTTGGATAAAAGCATCAGCCAAATGCATAAATGTAAATGTACATTGTTTTCTTACAAAGATATGAGGTTTTCACTTACAAAACAATTAAAAATACTATGGTATTGCCATGCTTTTTTGGATATGTACCATTTTTGTTATTCTTGGTCACTAGATCTGACGTATTTACTCACAAAAAAGTAATTTGGTATTACTATGTTTTTGTACACGATATCATGGTAATACCAAATGTTTTTTTGTTTAGTTTTTCAAAATGTCCCATTCTTTAAATTCTAGGTCACTTTTCCAATTGGGCGTGGTAATGTACCTGTCATTGTTTTCACTTACAAAAACATCTATGCTATGGTATTGCCATGTTTTTTTGCACATGATATCGTAGTAATACCATGTTTTTTGGACATTTACCATTTTTGGTATTCTAGGTTTTTGGACAATACTTGAAGTATTATTTGAAGTATCTTAAATTACCATCAATGTATGTAGTATTACCATCTGATACTCATTACTGTATCACCACAGTGTTGGCACCAAAATGAGTAAAACTTACTACAGTATATGATTTTTGATCATTTCAGTTCTAGGCCACCCACGGTGGAGTGTGTGTACGTGCTGGTCTCTCAAAACAACACGCGGGCTGAGAATCGCTCAAGTGTTTAACTGCTATTTTCAGCGTTTAGCCCATTGATTGATCCCTTGTGATCCTTGTTTTGAAATGACCAAGCCAAACAACAATCTCTTTTGTGTTTGCAGCTTGTAATTCTGAGGAATTCAGGTGCGTCTGATGCTCTGGGGTGGCCTGAACTGGCACATGGAGATTTAATTATGAAAGACTCAGGTTAGACTAGTTAAGATAAGCTAGTGCTAACCCTCGCCTGTTTTTAGCAGGTGAGGTCGCAGTGGTGTGTTTGTGGGAAAACTGAGCCTGTGTGTGCACGTGGGCAAGTTTGGCTGTACTTGTGAGGGCCAGATGTTTGAAAATGATTGAATGAATATAGTGAAACATGACCAAACCTGGACATTAGAATTGCTTTTCACTTGAACGCCTCAGAAATCGCCAAATCACATTTTGCTTCAAATCTAATAATGTCAAAAGGTTTGTGTAATTGTTAGGTTTGGGGCTAAGGATCCATAGGGTTTAATAAATAATCAATATCTTATTATGAAAACAAATTGTGACTGTTATGTCATCAATAGTGTTGGGTCATTCTTGGGTCATTCTTGGGTCCTGGAATTGAAGGCAGTCTCGAAAGGAAACAGCCAATGGCGCAGATACATGAACACCCTCATGGTGGCGCTCTGGAGCAATTCATGTTTTGGAACAATTTTAGAATGAAATTGGACAGATTTGATCAGATTTAGACACTATAAGAGTGATTCTTCAAGTGGGGTAAATTTTGTCTACTGACTAAATCTTGTAAAAGGAATCTTCGCCTATTCTGTTTTAAACATTTATTACATCTTCTGGAATAACTTGTCATGGCCTTGATCAACCAACAAGTGGTTTCTAGTATAATGTGTGATGGATTTTTAGGAGCCAAGCACCGAAGGACTTGAAACTTTGGGGAATGGTAGTACTCCAGCTGGCTAACCATACGCATGGACTCTCCCCAATTGGCCAAAGTGGGGCACTCCAGTGAACAAAACAAACAAACAAAAGATTTTGGGCCATAACTATTGAACTGTTTAACCGTATGGTTGTAACTCATGAACAGAATGAGATATTACCAAATTTTGTACATATGTGTATGGGGTCATTCTGAGGACACACACCAAAATCCATGCCACTGCCTCTTGGTGGCGCTATTATAATAAACAAATCATAAAATGGCTCTAACTATGGAACCCTTGTTCCGATCAGCTTGGTATTTTGCATGCAGTGTCTTTGTCCAAGGTGCCATAAATATCTTTGGGGACAGTCTCGTATCTTGAAAAACATGGCCACCATTGACCAATCAACATTTAGCAGCTAATAGATGGGGTTAGAAAGGCAGATCAGAATGAAACGTGGTAAGCCTGTATTTCTCTTGGCCCAAGAGGTCTGTGCAAAAGTTTAAAAAAATAGCCACCGGGAGGCGCTATCGTGTTTTTCATGCTTGTAAATTGGTTTATATTCCGCTGTGTTTCAATCAGACACGTGTTATTCATACCATATGTTAGATTTCCTCATTCTGAACAACTTTGCCTTAAGAAGCATTGGTGTGAATCAAAGGTTTGTTAAATATTATATTTTCATTTAATTAAACCACTTTTTCAAACTAGTCCTAGGACGTTTGCCCGATCTGAACCAAATCTGTGAAGAGAGATTCTCTGGAATCCCAATGTCAGTAATTATCCCAAAAAGTTTTAACTTTCGATTTATCGCCACAACGGTATGCCAAAATGTTAAAAGTGGGCATGGCCACATTTAATTAGATGGTTATAACTCTTGAACGGAATGAGATATCACCAAGTTTTGGACATTTATGTAGGACGTCAATCTTAGGACACATTGGGGGGAATGTTGTTTCAAACTGCATTGATCATTTCACCGTCTGCACTGGATGTGGAGTACCCCTTGATCATTTCGCTGTCAGTCAGGTCATGGGGTATCAAATGTTTCTGGAGTGAGGGGGCTTGAGGAAAATGTAGGTGGGCAATGCCCCCCACCCCCCCCCAAAAACCCGGCTATGTCAGGTTGTTCCAAACTGCGTTGATAATTTCACCATCAGTCCGGAGGACAGAGTGGCCCTTTATTAGCTGTCAGTCAGGCGGGGGCATTCAGAAATTTCTGGCAGGGGCTTGAGGCAAATCTAGGGGGGCAATGCCTGCCTTAGACCTGGCTATGTCAATGTTGTTCCAAACTGAGTTGATCTTTTTGCCATCAGTCCTGGGGAGGGGGCAAAGTGCCCCTTGATTGTTTCACTGTCAGTCAGGGTGGGGGAATCAGAAGTTTCTGGATGGAGCTCGAGGTAAATATAGGGGGCATTGCCACACCTTCGTCTCAGCTATGTCATGTCAAACCCGTATAACTTTCTTCTGTAGAATGCAAAGAGAGATGTTTTGCTAAATAACTAAAATTTCTGTCATTGTTCACTGTCAATATTCCCTTCTGCCAGAGCTCTCTATTTCCATTTGTAACAGTGTTTTCAAGCACATCTCATAGAAATTGTCAACCAATGCTGTCTAACACATCCAATGGCACCACTTTTCAATTGCATAAAAGCACAAATTACCTTAGAGCTACATTGGAACAGAAATATTTCAGCAAATCAGCGAAAACTCCCTAAAACCGCATAGGAGCATTGCGAGATCTTAAAAAGAATGGAGTAGTTTGGGCATCTGGGTCAATGACAATTAAGGTTGTCCGAGTTGAAAACAGTTAGAAATATTTGACATTCACGATTACACCACATGACATTTTTGACTTTAAGAAGAAAAAAAGTCAAAATGACTTAAATTGAAAACATGTTCATCATAGTAGTGGTGTATTCAATAATTGTTTTGTCTGAAATCATTAAAAAAAATTAGCGTCACATTACTGACTGATCTACGAGCAGAAGTTCGGTTTAGACGCTAATATCCAGCCAGATAGTTGCGCCCCAGATTCACACTATTTCACAACAACCGCTCAGTCAAGTGCTCATCCTTATCAAAGTGTCTTATTTTGACTGGGAGCCCATGCGCACTACCACTGCTTTTTGATACAGTCTACAGCAGATGCATACGCCTACGACGTGCAAAGTTGCAGACTGTCCGTGTGTCTGGAAAAATTAGGCTGCACTCGTACAGTATGCACGTACTGTGCTGTTGACAAAATGTGCATTTGTGGAACTTTACACAGAAAACCAAAGTATAATAAGTCAGTAGTTGCATCAGTAGCCTTGTGGGGAAAGATGTGATTTTTGTCGATGTTTTGTGAATCTGTGGGAATCGGAGTGTGTCTGTTTGTGTGGAGTTTCTGTAACAGCTCTCTGATGGATAAGTGATGGATAAGCGTGAGAGTGCAGACATCTGTGTTTTCAGTCTTTAATTGAACACTAATGGAGATGTTGTGCCAAACTGTTTGCACATACCGGCCTTCCATCTGAATGCAGGATTAACGGTAAGTTTTGTAAGCAGATCCAGACCATATTTTATTTCTTTAAATCACACTGCAGAGGTCAGAGGTCAACATGACCCCAGAGTCAAGCAAAGGGTCATACCATTATGAGTTTTTGGATCCTGTCCAACTCTACTGTACTTTACAGATCACCAACAAAACAACCAAAAACTGCTGATTATCAGTTCATAAACACTTACTGTTCCTCACATCATACTATATTATGACATATAAACACTTTTACTATAGTGCATGACTTGTTTCAACATTTGCATTACAAAACCAACTACAGCCATGGCCAAAAGTGTTGGCAGTGACATACATTTTGTGTTTTGCAAAGTTTGCTGCTTCAGTATTTGTAGATTACGTTTTCACATGTTTCTATGGTATACTGGAAAAAAATGATAAGCATTTCATGAGTTTTAAAGGCTTTTATTGGCAAAAACATTCAATATATGCAAAGAGTCAATATTTACAGTGTTGACCCTTGTTCTTCATAACCTTGGAATTTCACTCTGGCATGCTGGATATCAGCTTCTGTGCCAAATCCTGACTGATGATCCATTCTTGCCGTATTAGTGCTCTGAGTTGAACACAATTTATGGGCTTCTGCTTGTCCACTCGCCTTTTGAGGATTGACCACAGGTTCTCTATGGGATTAAGATCCGGGGGGGTTGTCTGTCCACGGATCCAAAATCTCAATTTAATGACCTCCGAGCCACTTCATTATCACTCTTGTCTTGTGACATGGTGCTCCATCATGCTGGAAAATGCACGGATCATCACCAAATTGCTCCTGGATCGTTGGGAGAAGTTGCTCTTGCAGGACGTTTGGATACCATTCTTTATTCATGGCAGTGATTTTGGGCAGGATTGTGAGAGGGCCCACTCCCTGTGATGAAAAGCAACCCCACATATGGATGGTCTCAGGATGCTTCACTGTTGGCACGACACAGGACTCATGGTAGCGTTCACCTTTTCTTCTCCAGACTATCGATTTTCCAGATGTCCCAAACATTCGGAAGGGGGCTTCATCAGAGAAAAATAACTTATCACCAGTCTTCTGCTGTCCAATCCTTGTACAGTAAAGTTATTTTTTTTTGCCAATTAAGCTTTTTGCAATTATTTAAAATGCATTTGATCACTCTGCACAATAATCTAGAAACAATGTGAATCAACACCACAACAACTGAAGCAGAAAACTTGTGAAACAAAATTTATGTCACTGCCAATACGTTTGGCATATCACAATTATTATATCGCATTGCATTTGTGATGCAAAAAACGGGAGTTGACATGAGCCGAATGTGTCATAGAAGCGCCACAAACTGTATCATCGTTGTGTTTTTCATCTCACATTTGCTTTTTAGGACACTATCGGTTAGGTTTAATCTATAAATCTGTTTTGGAGAACATTTATCTCACTTTTAGTGCCACACAGTGGACATTTAATTTTCCAAATGTCGCCAGAGTCATGTTATTTTCTTAAGATCAGGCAAGAACTAAATATCTCGGTTTTATAACAGATGTTTGCCAAAACACCAACTGATGTCATGTTTAATTTCCTTTTTGGGCTATAAAAGGCAGTTTGTGTGTTTCTGAAGCACACAATATGAGAGAAGGGTTTCTCTGGGACTTTGACCTGCTAGTGATCTGGACTCGGGCATCTGTGCAACCGTGACTAAGCAGGATGTTCTCTGTAGAGGGGAATTAAGAGAGGCAAGCATCACTATTACTATTCCTCATGCTTAGGGTGATTTGAAAACACCTTTAACACTTAAGTGATAAACTTCAGTTTGTAACATGTCCTGCAGCATTTGTGCTACAGACATGACTGATACCTCAAACTGGTAAAAACGTTGGTCAGCAGGTTTGTCCACCTGCATATTTTCATTATTTAGGGCTCTCTGCTGGAACAGAATATACCATTTTCTTTTTTGAAGTTCAATTCAGGATTATCAAAATGTGCTCAGCAGTAAAACAAGCTGCATAAGAGGATCTAAAATTCAGGACAGGAAATGATCAGGTGGGATGAATGAATTAAGATGTTGCTTAAAGGGATAGTTCACCCCAAAATGAAAATTCTCTCATCATTTACTCACCCTCTCGCCATCCCAGATGTGTGTGACTTTCTTTCATCTGCTGAACACAAATTAAGATTTTTAGAAGAAGATTTCGGTTCTGTAGGTCCATACAATGTGACAAAAGTTCATCAATCTTCAACAGCTTATCTGAAGTCGGGTCGTGGGTGCAGCTGCTCCAGCTTTGGCCCCCCCAAACTTCCCTATCCTGAGACACATTAACCAGCTCTGACTGGGGGACCCCGAGGCGTTCCCAGGCCAGTGTGGAGATGTAATTTCTCCACCTAATCCTGGGTCTTCCCCGAGACGACCTCCCAGCTGGACGTGCCTGAAACACCTCCCTAGGGAGGCGGCCAGGGGGCATCCTTACCAGATGCCCAAACCACCTCAACTGACTCCTTTCGACGCAAAGGAGCAGCGGCTGTACTCCGAGCTCCTCACGGATGACTGAGCTCCTCACCCTATCTCTAAGGGAGAAGCCCGCCACCCTTCTGAGGAAACCCATTTCGGCCGCTTGTACTCGTGACCTAGTTCTTTCGGTCATGACCCAGCCTTCATGACCATAGGTGAGGGTAGGAACAAAAATTGACCGGTAGATCGAGAGCTTTGCCTTCCAGCTCAGCTCTCTTTTCGTGACAACGGTGCGATAGAGCGAGTGCAATACTGCCCCCGCTGCCCCGATTCTCCGGCCAACCTCCCGCTCCATTGTCCCGTCACTCGTGAACAAGACCCCGAGGTACTTGAACTCCTTCACTTGGGGCAATACCTCCTTCCCTACCCGGAGTACGCAATCCATCGGTTTTCTGCTGTGAACAAAAGTTCATGGTGACTAAAAGTTTAAATCTCCAAAAAGCACACAAAGGCAGCATAAAAATAATCTGTAAAAATTCAGTGGTTTAATCCATGTCTTCAGAAGTGATATGATAGGTGTGGGTGAGATACAAATAAATACTTAAGTCCTTTAAAAAGTATCTATGTACTATTGCGATTTATAAACGAAGAATATGAATTGACAAAAGCAAAAGAAGAATGTGGAAGGGAAATTGAAAGTGGAGATTACTTTTATGCCACATATGTGGTTTTTGGAGCTTCGACGTTCTGGTCACCATTCACTTGCTTTGTATGGACCTACAGAGCTGAGATATTCTTCTAAATCTTTGTTTTGTGTTCTGCTGAAGAAAGAAAGTCACATCTCCTAACCCTTTAGCATGAGGGTGAGTAAATGATGAGAGAATTTTAATTTTTAGGTGAACTGTCCCTTTAATCACACGGTCGGTGTCTTGTTGAGATCTCTGTTTCAGGAGAATATCAGGAAGCAGGTTTTACCTGTCAATCTCCCTGTTTGGAAATCCCATTTTGAGATAAATGAAGCGAAATACAAATAGATTAACCATGTTTTCTCTTTTCTTTTAAAGCACAGCCACACTTGTCAATAAAATTCAGATTATTCTGTAGATCTCTTTCATCCCCTATTTTTAGCATTTCCTTATCGCCTGTGTCTGTGTTGGTCACGTTGGCGGTGTTTTGCATTTGCACTTTATTTGAGACACGGGTAGTGGAGGTGAGGAATGTCCCAGCCAGGTGAAGCCAGCGGTGAGTCACATGACCTTCAAATCTGCTCAAACACACTTGTTACACACCTAAATTAATCAATATGGTACATAAGTTTGTGCTATATTGTTGTAATAGCTGTTACTAGTGTATTTTAGCACAGCTGGTACGCTGAATAGACAAATCATTTTACAATCTTTATGACATCACAGGTCTACAGAACACATCTTCACATCTTGCAACCTACCCAGACAATATTTTAAGGATGCATATGGAAATCTTGCGATGAAGACTCCCAAACAATTCATGGCAAAATTGTGTTGTCTAAGATACTTTGTTTTGGTCAAATTCTAAGGCAGCATTGCAGGTATCTTTTGCTAAAGAAGGTAATCCCAGAATGCATTGCAATGAGCTCCAAGATGGTGGACGAAGCAAGAGAAATGTTGAATGTATCATAGTATCAAAAATCTAATTTAATTGAAAACATATTATTTTACCCAATATGTATGTACTATGCATTTTTATGCTTGTCAGAGCTAGTCACATTTTTAGCTTAGCAACATGCTAACATACCGTCAAGTCTCCAAAATGGTGAAAGAAGCAAGATCAATGTTGAGTGTACCGAAAAGTGTCACAAATCCTTAAACATAATTGAAAACATTATTTTACCTAATATGTATGTACTATGCATTTTTATGCTTGTCAGAGTTTCACATTGTTATCTTAGCAACATGCTAATGTACCGTCGAGTCTCCAAGATGGTGGAAAAAGGGAGAAAAATTTTACATGTATCAAAGTATCAAAAATACTTAAATCTAAATAAAAAATTCATTATTTTACTCAATTTGTGTGTAGTATGCATTTTTATGCTTGTTAGAATGTCACGTTGTTAGCTTAGCAACATGCTAACATACTGTCGAGTCTCTAAAATGGTGAAAGAAGCAAGATAAATGTTGAGTGTACCGAAAACTGTCAAAAATGCTTAAATGTAATTGAAAACATTATTTTACCCAATATGTATGTACTATCCATTTTTATGCTTGTCAGAGTGTCACATTGTTAGCTTAGCAACATGCTAACATAACATTGTGTCTCTTGTACGCTTCATATGAGAACTCTGTCCAAAGCTTTCAAATGGCCCAGTTTTATGATGTTATCTGTATTCTAAAGCAACATGTAGCGTGCATATCAGCGAGTATAATAACATTGCGATAAGATCATGTTACTGTGATCAGGATTTTAATGGAATTTCTCACAGACACTGAAGCTATGGAATGGATTACTAGCATTTAGCTCATTGCATACTGCATTTTCTTTAAATAGTATGTTAAACAGTGTATAATATAAACGTTTTGTTGTGACATGACCTCACTACATTGCATGTTTAACTCAGCAAATAAGTTTTATTCAGATTTGAGTAAAAATTGTATAACATATTCAAATTATGATTTGAAGTAGGTCATCAAGGCATTGACTACATACCAAAAATGAACATACTGTGCACCGTGTACATACTCGACACTGCAGAAATAGTGTTGGTGGTAATATGCTAATCTTAACAAAGCCACTGGCTGTATGGACTCTGCTTATGTTGGTCTCTTCATAGTTTTCCTCTCTTATTGCAACCGTCTGTCAGCAACACACATACACATGCATCTATACCCACCAGCATCCTGTCACATTTCCCGTGATGAAGTTTACTCCGCAACAAGAGCTGTCTGCTGTTCCCATGGAAACAAAGAGAGTGCTCGCTATGACATCTCCCATTAGCCAATCTGAGCTCTCTCTCTCCCCCTCTTCCTGGATGTGCTCTCAACCACACCCACGCACAACACTCTCTGAAGAGTTACTGTAAATTAACCACTTATCATTCACAAAGTTTTTGAAGTTTGAATCTTCCAGCACTTATTAAGGCCATCAACATGAACACAGGAAATCGACATGTTGCTATCAAATGGTCCAAAACCCTGAAATTGACCCAATGCTGCAATAAACTCGGTGATTTTTACATAAATTAAGGTGTGTTTACTTTGTAGCTATACTGACGATTAGGTTTGGGTTATGGAGTAGTTAATAAAATATGCATGATGTAACTGTTACATCATTTACAACTAAAAATACAACTCACATTTGGTGCCGCACTATAAACTTTTCTCCTAGTATCTGGAGCACACTTGTGCCCCTACACCCTGCAGCTGTTGCCTAGTTGCCCACTAAAGCTAAGCAGGGTTGAGCCTGGCCAGCACCTGGATGGGAGACCTCCTGGGGAAAACCAAGGTTGCTGCTGGAAGTGGTATTAGGGAGACCAGCAGGGGGTGCTCACCCTACGGTCTGTGTGGGTCCTAATGCCCCAGTATAGTGACGGAGACACTATACTGTAAAAAGGCACTGTCCTTTGGATGAGATGTTAAACTGAGGTCCTGACTCTCTGTGGTCATTAAAAATCCCAGGGCACTTCTCGTAAAGAGTAGGGGTGTAACCCCGGTGTCCTGGCCAAATTCCCCCCATTGGCCCCTATCTATCATGCCCTCGTATTTATCTCCATCCCTGAATTGGCTACATCACTTTACTCTCTCCTCCCCACCAATAGCTGGTGTGTGGTGGGGCACTATGATCATCATCCCTATGCTATGTAAAGCGCTTTGAGTGCCTAGAAAAGCACTATATAAATGTAAGGAATTATTATTATTAACAACACTTCCAGCTTCGGCCACTGGGGGCAGTGGTTTGAATTTCAGGATGCACACTGATTTCAGCTGAAGAACTTTCTACCTACCGTCGCCGAATTCACAGTGAGATCAATCTGAGGCCTTGCACTAACTACACAATTTTTACTGTTGCAGGTGAATGTTTAAGATCTGTGATAAAAACACAAATCGGTGATTGCTGTGGTCGTCACTGCACATTAAATGCAAGCGGTGCAATCTGAGGCAATCTTGAGTCGTAGATGTTCCGATATTTTCAAACAAGTTTGATATCACATATTATAACATAATTATATAGTGTGAGCGATGTAGTGTATATTATTTTGCTATTTTACTTTATGCACCTTTTTATGATTATTTCGATATGAACGATACAAAAACAATATTCTGTTTTGCTATATTTACTTAAAATGTTCTTTATTTTTAGCTAAATATAAAAATTGGATTCAATTTGGATATTCAAAAATGATGCAAACACTATATATTTTTTTGCTATATTTGCTTTCTAAGCCACTTCCTCATTCTGTTTTAAGCAAAAAGGCCGTTTTAAAAAAAAAACTGTTATCCAATTTGGTTGCTTAGGAGACCTGACTGGAGTCACTCGGCACGCCCTGGATTCAAACTCGCGACTCCAGGTGTGATAGTCAACGTCAATACTCGCTGAGCTACCCAGACCCCCCTTTGTTTTGCTGTATTTACTTTCTCACCAATCCCTAATTTTATTTTCCACAAAAACAATTTGGACATTCAGGAACGATGCATGACTAATATTTCCTTTCGCTTTATTTACTTTCTTCGCCACTTCCTCATTTTGTTTTACGCAAAATATTAGTGCAAAAACAATTTGAACATTCACGATCGATGCATGAATGCAACTTTCTTTTACTATATTTACCACTCACCGCTTCACTATTTTATTTTCCACTAAATATTTTTTGGACATTCACGAACGATGCAGGAACGATATTTTCTTTCGCAATATTTACTTTCTACTTCTTTTCTTAATTTTATTTCCTGCGCAAACAATTTGGATATTCAACGAAATTTTCTTTTTCAATTCACGTCACAACCTAATTGAGTTTTCCACCAAAAAATGTGCTCAAAAACAATTAGGATTCGCGAACAATGCAAGAATGACATTTTCTTTTTAAACAATCAGGATGTACCCAGCAACATCCTTTTGAATTGGTAAAATCTGATATTTAATTTTTATTTTGCATGAATATCATTTGGATTAAAATGTTTAAAAACGTCAAATGCATAAATGTGAACTTGAACGAGCCAGCGGCTCAATTTTGGCAAAGTCCCGTAAACAATTGTGACTTTCTTTAAGGTATTTATGTGATGCAACTAGTATTATTCGCACTGCAATGACAACATCGTGGCTGATGTCAAGAACAATTTTGTAAATTGTAAATTGAGTATTGCAATATTGGTAATCTATCATACAAGTAGTGCGGGCATGACCTTAGACACACACACACACACACACACACACACACACACACACACACACACACACACAGAAGGGATAAACTGCACAATAGCTCATATGTATATAATGTAGCTTCTCACAAAAAATACTTTTTGTTTAGCTGCTATTTACTTGACAGTGCTTTGGCAACGCTTCAGATTCTTTCATAAACACTTTCGTCATCGCTAGAGTCCCAAATTGAACTTGCAGCAACATTTTGACCTCAACAGAAGTGTAAATCCCAGAGATGTCACTGTACACCATAAATGCTCTCTGGGATGGGCCGCGAGGTCACGGTTTGGCTTGTTAGCATGGTCCAGTTTACCCCTGCTGGTAGATTGTAAGTATACTTTTTATTTTGGGGACAAAAGCAGCTTTCTCCATTGACATCAGAAGTAGCCATGTCATTCTGACTAAATAGTTTTTTTGCAACATTTAACTGAGAACAGAGTTTGTTTCCGTCCATGAGCCAAGAAGGCTGCTTGCAACAGCTGAATAACTGCAATGGAGATAAGCTTTTCCCTCTCTCTCCCTCCTTTTCTGTCTCTGTCGCTCAATCTGTTTTGATTAGCTTCAGTGAGCGGTTTTGGTCAGGATGAAAGGGTCATCGTTTTGTTGATGTCCTACTCCTGCATGAATGCACATATCCCAAAATCTCAGGGGCCTCTCGACACTCTCTGCCCACCTCAGGGCCTCTTCTCCTGGAACACCTAACACCTCTCTGCTGCCTCTCTCCTCCTGCAGTTATTATAGCACATCCAGGAAGATCAAAGGCACGACCTGTCCTCTTAAAAATTATGACTGCAATTAGACCCTTAAAGGTTTTATAGTCTTTTTGTCATAAATCATTTTGAGTCAATAATTTAAATAGAGGTCCTGATAGGTTTTGATTATTTTATTAAATCGTATATATACACCGATGAGACAAAACATTATGATCACCTGCCTAATATGTTGTTGGTCCTCCGTGTGCCACTAAAACAGCACCAACCCGCTGAGGCAAGGACTCTACAAGACCCCTGAAGGTGTCCTGTGGCATCTGGCACCAAGACATCAGCAGCAGATCCTTCAAGTCCTGTAAGTTGCGAGCTGGAGCCACCATGGATTGGACTTGTTGGTCCAACACATCCCTCAGATGCTCAATCGGATTGAGATCTGGGGAATTTGGAGGCCAGGGCAACACCTTGAATTCTTCATCATGTTCCCCAAAGCATTCCTGAACAATGTGTGCAGTGTGGCAGGGCGCATTATCCTGCTGAAAGAGGCCACTGCCATCATGGAATACCATTGCCATGAAGGGGTGTGCCTGGTCTGCAACTATGTTTAGGTAGGTGGCACGTGTCAAATTGACGTCAAATTGAATGGCCGGACCCAGAACATTGCCCAGAGCATCACACTCCCTCCACCGGCTTGTCGTCTTCCCACAGTGCATCCTGGTGCCATCAACATCTCCCCAGGTAAATGGCGCACATGTACACGGCCGTCCACGTGATGTAAAAGAAAAGGGGACTCATCGGACCAGGCGACCTTCTTCCACTACTCCAAGGTCCAGTTCTGATGCTCCCGCACCCATTGTAGGCACTTGTGCTGGTGGCCAGGGGTCATCATGGGCAATCTGACCAGTCTGTGGCTACACAGCTCCATACACAGCCTTCGTTGCCCTTGTGCATCGATGAGTATTGGGCGCCCAACACTCTGTCGCCAGTTTGTGGTTTGTCCCTCCTCAGACCACTGTCGGTAGGTACTCACCACTGCTGACCGGGAGCACCCCACAAGCCGTTTCAGAGATGCTCTGACCCAGTCGTCTGACCATTACAATTTAGCTCTTGTCAAAGTCACTCAGGTCTTTATTCCTGCACATTTCTCCTGCATTCAACACGTCGACTACAAGAACTGATTGTTCGCTACATCAGATCTACCCAGACCTTGACATGTGTCCTTGTTAGGAAATGAATATTATTCGCTTCACCTTTGAGTTGCATTTTTACTCCACTGACGTTTATGTTTAGGGTTGGTGTTTGGATTGGGGGGGGGGGTAGAGTTAATAAAATATGCATTTTATTTGCTGTATTACATGTCAAGTTTAACGTAGTTTGAAAGTTAGAGACCGCTGAATTTGGAATTGCGCTCTGTGAACGAATCGGTTCACTGACGTCTCTCCCTTTCAAAGCCAATGAGCTCTAGTGCTTTTCATGCCTGTAAAGACTGAATATAGCACAAGCCAATAGCATTCGAGATCAGGCTGTGAATGAGTATGTCATTGGTTTGACCCTCTGAACTCAAACCCTCTGAACTCAAACCCTCTGACCCTCTACACCCCTGAACCAGTTGGTAATTTCGTTCCTGCACTCATTTGCAAATGAGATGAATGAATCATCATCACGAATGAGGATCTGCTGACCGGCTGAAGGAGAAGAGCTGCATGTTTTTCATTCAGTTCTTAATTATAAATAAAAGTGAGTGATGACCGCACATTACAAAGACATTCGAACATTATTGAAACTGATAATTATTTTGCATGCTAACACTGTCTATTTTGGTATAGCTTGACAAATAGTCATGCATAGCAGTTCACAATATGATATATATACTTTTGTGACTGCTTATGTCTTTCAGCATTTCTGTGCGTTAAAAAAAGGCCTATTAAAATTGCATTGATCTTTCTTTGTTTCTTATGCTAAACTTGTGGAAAAGATCTCATTTGGGAATATTTTTCAGGTTATCTTCTGCCGAGTCATGTCTGAGCCTAGTATGAAGGTCTTCCCAATGATGATGCTATTGGCTTCAGTGTTTGAAATGTATTCATCCGGGATCATTTAAACCCTCGTTTGTCTGTCAGACAGTTGACAAATTGAGTATTTCTTTCAAACTGCAGTCTTTCTCTCAGCATTAGAGGAGACATTGTTCAACTTCTCCAGACTTCAAAAAAAAAAAAGACAGAGTAGTTGAGAAGAATTCGGTCCACTCAACATCAGCTGGTGTTCGGAGCAAGACTTGGATGTGTTTTGGCTTCAGGGGAGCTCAGGAATGGCCTGTCTGATCTTGTTTGGAGCACTGCCGGGATGGAACTGAGAAATCCTTCCTCCTGCATCACTGATAATGAGGTGTGTGTGTGTGTGTGTGTGTGTGTGTGTGTAATAGAGAGATTGATATTCTGACATATGCGTGAGGCCCCCGTTCTGAGTGTGTGTATGTTCATACCACATCGAGAGAGGGAAGGACGTGTGACTGGCCTCTAGGAGAGGAGAGGCCCTCCTGCCTGTGGTATTCTGGGTGCCTCTGTGTTTAATCACATTACAAACACTCAGAAAACCCGGAGTGAGAGAATGCAGAGGAGCAGCAATCCACAGACCCGGAGTCAATTCTTCAACACACACATACACACGTGTAGCCTTCAGGTGGAGTTTGATCTCTTGAAAGCACGTCCAGGTCACATTTAACCCCATAATAAATTGATATTTTCTATAAAGAGAGCCTATTTTTAGGATCGTTAAGATTTTTTTGCATTGTGACATTTTTACGACAACGTTTATGACCGTTACGCGTCCATTTGTAGGATCTGTGCAAGCTGAACTCAGCAGATTTCTGGGCAAAAAAGTCATTCAGGCATATTCACCGCTGGTTCAACGGCTTTTTTTCAGGACTTTCGTTGCTTGCATGCATGCCATGTCGTAAACATGACTTCCTAACTCAGTAGTCGGAACTTGCCAGGTGTGTTTGAAGACTCTGGGCCCGTTCAAAGGCACCTCATACCTGAGCGCCTCTCCAACGCCCCAGCTGAACAAACACAGATTAGTCTAGTCTCCGGTCTTTCTCAGCTCTGTACCTCTCTAATGCCACTTCCCTGCTGATCCATTCCTGGTTTTTGTACTTGCATGTTCCCGGCCTGTAAAAGTAGGTCAGTGTTTGCTTTGTATTATTCAGCAACTGGGCTGATTGGATAGAGAGAGACTCTGAGAGAGAGAGAGAGAGAGAGAGAGAGAGAGAGAGCAAGCCCTTTAATGCGCTCTCAGGATTGCATGCTCATCTAGGCCTTCTCTTTGCTTTTGTGTGTGTGTGTGTGTGTGTGTGTGTTTGCCAGCTCATGTCTAGAAGTCTCATTAGCAGGAGTCAGTGCTCCACGGACGAAAGGTTG
>NC_068287.1:44831545-44846545 GCF_025860055.1 Xyrauchen texanus
CTTAATGAGGCAATATTTTTTTTTATGTTACTATCAAACCATGCATAACCATCAGACAATCTCCTCTTATCCAAGTGAGCTGTAATAAGCTCTCAGTAGATGACGGACTATCTCCTGACAGAGATTATTCTTATAAACGAAAAATCATTTTGCTGGTAAAAGTTTGTCTTCTACACAATAAGTAAGGCTGTTCGTTATAATCTGACCAACAGGATGTAGCATTTGTTCACGCTACACCGCTACTTGCTGGAAAAAGTAGTTAACGTCTGGAAAAGCTACTCTGTTTTAAAAGCAATGGTGACTTATGGTGCTTTGAAAGCCACTCTGAAACCATAAGAGGCACCTTATCATTGGATAGCGAGGCAGCTGCGTTCTGTTTCTAGTATACAAACTGATAAAAACTAGATGAAGCACTTTATTGTGTGGCAACTTTCTGGTTCAATGAAAGCCTCTGTTGGGCTCTATTGTTCTTCAGCATTTGAAAATGAATGGCATCCGTCATTTGAAGGCTACTCAAAAATCGAGCAAATTGAAAAGCGTTTCATTGAAAGACCCAGTCGGAGTTTGAAGTGTTTGTGAGTCAGATGCACTTTAGATATTTTCTCCGTTATACAGTATGCAAATCTATCACCATCTGATTGAGGTGTAACATGATTTATGCAAAGTGGACACATTCAGATGTACCTAACCTGTTACCCATGGCAACCAATCACCGGCACTTAATGATAAAACCAGTTCATGGTCGAGAAGAATGACTGAGGTGCATTTGAAGTAGTAGAGGTAGATATATCGGTTTTACCAATTAATCATTGGTTATCTGCAAAACACAATGCAGATAGTTGCTGATTGGTTATTTAATTTTAATTTCTCCATGTTCCTCTGTTTGTATCAGCGGCCTCTGGAAGTGACAATATTCATCTATATTTTATCGTCCCTTCAATGCAAATTTGGTTATTTTGATTAAATAAACCAAGTGTGCTAAATTGAAGAGATGGCATGAAAATTTTACTAAATGGAAATATGGCCCATCAGCACTAACATCATGTCTCCAACTACCCAGGGGTGGCCAGCGTCTTTATCACTGAGCTACCCAAACCCCCCACACCAGATGAGAGTTAATAACAACTCACAATTACAAAGCTCAGCGAGTCGCTAGTTCAAATCCCAGGGTGTGCTGATTGACTCCAACCAGGTCTCCTAAGCAACCAAATAGGCCTGGTTGCTAGAGAGGGTAGAGTCATATGGGGTAACCTCCTCATAGTCGCTATAATGGGGTTCGCTCTCGGTGGGGCGTTTGGTGAGTTGTGCGTAGATTGCTGCGGTGGATGGCTATGTCTCCGTGGTAACGCGATAAAATAGCCACGTGATAACATTTATGCATTTGGCAGATGCTTTTATCCAAAGTGACTTACAGAGCCCTTATTACAGGGACAATCCCCCCGGAGCAACCTGGAGTTAAGTGCCTTGCTCAAGGACACAATGGTGGTGGCTGTGGGGATTGAACCAGCAACCTTTTGATTAGCAGTTATGTGCTTTAGCCCACTACGCCACCACCACTCCACATGATAAGATGCGTGGATTGATGGTCGCAGACGTGGAGGCAACTGAGATTTGTCCTCCACCACCCGGATTGAGGCAAATCACTACGCCACCACAAGGTCCTAGAGCACATTGGGAATTGGGCATTCCAAATTGGGAGAAAAAGAGGAGAAAATCCAAACAAATAAAAACTATCATCTGGTGAAATGTATCTATACAAAATCCTTAATCTGGTGAATATGGTATATATAGGCTATAAAATGCTTAATTTGGTGTATATATATATATATATATATATATATATATATATATATATATATATATATATATATATATATATATATATATATATATAAAATAGTGAATTTTAATGGAGCCAAGTCTCCGTCATTTCAAAATAAGAGTCCCAAAACAAGTATATTTCGGGCTTGTTCGTAGTCCCGCATTATCCACCAAATCTTAATTGTTATTGGGGTTTTGGTTGCACAATAAACTGCATCTGGGATTTTTGTCATTTTGGACTCTTGTAGCCTTTATGTATATGCCCGTAATAATAAGGAAAGACTAAGAAAATTGTTTAATATTCCATTAATCGATTTGGAAAAACTAACGGCCGATTTATCGGTGATCTGCTTTTTCCACCACCTTAGTTATGCAACCTAGTAGAGTTTTACGTGCCTCGTTCTAGACTTCATTGCAGTTTCCTGGTGAAATGAACACTAGGGGTGCTATAACAACTGTGTGTTTTGTTCACTTTCTCACAAACTGCGACTACAACGGCTGGTTATGACATCATAATCATCTATTCTTTGCTCTTTTGCTAACACACTGCTATGTTTTGATATTGAATATTTACATGCAAATTCCAATGTGATTAGCTTCCGCTGTAACTCGCATGATAGAGCGTTGGACGTTGGACTGGGAAGACTGCAGATTGAGACCAGTCAAGGACGCAAGTTAGCACGTGAGATGAAAGTGACATAAAAGCAACACGAAATGACGTGGTTGCTTCAGAAAATGGGCTTTACTTGTCATATTTACTCTAGGTTTAGGAGGTGGTTACGGGTAAGGATGCCAGTTTCACACTATTGGTTAGGTTTAGGTTAGGGATGTACGTTTTACTCTAATATTCGCCTTATGAACCTTGTCTGATTACGACACCATTTCACTCACTGTTGGCGCTCCCTGCTGGATATTTCGCTGGGAATCTGCAGCCAAAGTGTAATGAAGCACATCATTTTGTTTTGCCAAAATGTGGCAATGGCCACGTCATTTTCATGAGATCAGGCTGCAGTAATCTTTACCGGCAATATCCACTATCGTTCAACCTTAAGTTTGGAGATTTCATTTCACAAGATGTTTAGCCAGGTTCAGCCACATTTAATGTCCCCACCATTGTTAAACGTTGTAAAATGTGCTTTCGCAACAGTGCTTTGCATGCTGAGGATGGCATAATGTTAAAAACACCCGTAGGAATGTAACATCCCCTTAAAGTCTCAGTTGTAGATACAATTGAGATATTCCAGAGATCTCATTTGTGACGGCAGAGAATCTCCATGGTTGTATCTCGGCGGTGAATGTGATGACAGATGGCACGTCCAGGTTGAGACGTTGTACACACTGTGCCCTGACGTACAATGCCACAACACACACTCCACATTCTCTGAACATACAACTACAACCAACTGCGACTGGTACACCAACATATGCTGCATCCCTGCAGTTTGTATGAGTGTGACTTCTACCCCCATTGATGAGTCAATAACAAGCCAGTGTGTGTGTATTTGCGTTTAGGTTAAAGCACAACTTCAGCCACTATGCATATTGCTGCTAATATGGTTCTTCATGCTCACAGTGAAGAAGCCTCCATTCTCTCTAAAAATAAAACCGCTCTGTCGTTCATCTATGGAAATATCCTTCACAAGAGCGGAATGCAGCTTTTTCCTGCCAACAACACTGAACACCAACACGAATCGTGTGTAAATGCGAGTGTGTGTTTCCTTGAGGTATTTTTGTCTATAGCAGCGATGTTCCTCTGATACTTTGAGCCCTGTGCGCCCACGCCTCCCCCTCAGAGAGAGAGAGAGGAAGGGTTGTAATATTGAACAGAAGTTGTGTGTGTGTGTGGGCAGGTTATATTGTACACGACCGACTGGTGATGTGTTGCTCTTTTTTGTTACTCACAAAAGAAAGGCACGTCTTGATCATGGATAGAGACCGCAAAGGACATCTGTCTATATTCTTACAATGCAGACTATAGCAGAATATAGACCGTGACCTTATTTATGGTAGTGATTCTCAACTGGTTTTGCTTCTGTGCACAGATTTAACATTGGACTTTAATTGCTGACCCAACAAAAGATAGACCTTGTAATCAAACACTGAAACACTATGCAAAGAAATGTAAGGAGTATTCTGGGTTCAATACAATTTAAGGTCAATTGGCAGAATTTGAGGCATAATGTTGATTACTACAAAAGTAATTTAGACACTGATATTGGAAGTGAATGTGGGCTAGTCCATAAATGTTAAAATACACACAAGTATAGCCACAAGACGTACACAGTGTATGTGTACGAGATCTACGAGATATTTTTGTTGTAATGCCACAAATATCGGCGATATTGGCCTTGATGGTATGTGTTATTGCCCATCGCCACAAATGACAGGGTTCCCACTCTTTCCAGGTAATTTTAGGTGCCCAACGGGTGTAATAATTAAGCACAAACGCACGAGAGGTCATGATGTATGTTGTAGTTATTAAATCAGTAACTCATTGCACATATTCATTTTGAAGTGCACAGCACATGCAGATTATGTATTTATTTAATTAAATTGCAGAGTGTAAAGGGATCCATGGAAAAGAGGAGGCGAGAACCGGCTTGAAAATATAAATAATATTTGAATAAGAAACTTACAGACACACAGGTGTCGGACAGCTGTCCATAAATCTCTCTCTGTCGCACTGCCGTCTTCGGGCGGCCTTTATCCCACTCGAGGGCTAATTAGTCTGATTATGGGGCCGGGTGTGCAGAATCACGACCCAGCCCCACCCTCCGCCCTGCCACATTCCTCCCTCGTTCTCTCAGGTCGGGGAGCCCCCGGCATGACGTATACCAAGATATGAATTTCTATACATTATTAAGAGCCTGATGAAAGAACAAATGTGTCAAAAGGACACGAAACAATGGTATTACCATGTTATTTGTCCAAGAAATATATATAAGGTTCTACCATATTAAATAACAAAAATAAATGAATAAATTGTATTACCATAGGATATGTCCAAAAATATGGTATTACTATGGTATATGTCCCCCAGAATCACCTATTCTGGTCCAAAAAATGGTCCTATCATGGTAAATGTCCAAAAAATATGGTATTACCATAGTATATGTAAAATACAAAATGGTATTACCATTGTTTATGTCCACAAAAAGTTTCCTACCATGTTAATTGACCAAAAAAAATTGGTATTACAAATAGGATACGTCCAAAAGTATATGGTAATACTATGGTATATGTCCAACCAATATGGTATTACTATGGTATATGTCCCCAAAGAAATGGTCATATCATGGTAAATGTTAAAAAAATATAGTATTAACAAGGTATATGTTAACAAAATGGTCCTACCATGTTAAATGACCAAACCTCTGTTGATTAGGAACCACATCGATCTCAAACCCTCGCCGCTCAAGAACAACCATAACAACAACAACAAACAATCTGGTAAGTCATGGAGTCCGCTCTTTCTACTTTATTTCTTCCTGAATTGCATGCCACATGTTTACTACAGCTTTTTTCCATCAGCAGTGAGGGATTCACATGTGATAAATGTAAGGAATTAATCAGGTTGACGGAGAAGGTTAATGAGTTAGAGACACACATCAGAACGCTAGTGCAGGTCAGTGAGAAAGAGAAGCCGGTAGATATGGTTTCGGATGCGGGTAGAACAGAGAGCAACACACACACTTTGGTTCCGTCTGTAGAGCCCCTGCGGCAGGGCGTTTGGGTGACGTCTCTGTGGCATACTCGCTCAGCAAAGTGACACTACTCCTCCGATCCTGTTAGGGTTTCCAATTGATTCTCCCCACTCAGTGATGCACCCACTGGCACAAAAGAGCCCTAGTAATAGGTGATTCTATTGTTAGGAATGTGGAAATAGAGACTCCAGTCACTATTGTTAAAGGTATTTCGGGTGCTCGGGCATCTGAAATTAGATCAAATTTACAAGTGCTGGCTAATGCTGAACATAGATTTTCTAAAATTGTTATTCATGTCGGCACTAAGGATGTCTGGCTTCACCAGTCAGAGATCACTAAAGATAATTTTAAAGAGGTGTGTGAACTTGCAAAAACAATGTCAGACACCGTAATATGCTCTGGCCACCTTCTTGCTCATCGTGGTGACGAGGTTTGTAGTAGATTAGTGTCACTGAACGGCTGGATGTCCGGAGAACTACATAGGATTTATAGACAATTGGAAGAGTTTTTGGGGTAGACCTGACCTGCTAAAGAGACGGACTCCATCCCTCCGGGGAAGTGATCAAACTGAGCATGCTCAAAAGCCTGCATGTTCTACCTTCACCACCAAACGTGACATTGTATGTGCTCAATATTTACAAATTTAAGTTGCTCTGACTTAAATGGCATAAAAGTTGATTTTATTGATTGTTTTAAGTAAACTCACTTTTTTCGACATTAGACGGTTCAATTAACTTTTTACAGTGTGATATAGAGAGTTATTAATGTAGGACTGAAGTCATAAACTATATGACCGACATCTTCAATATGCAATATTATTAATATTGAATTAGTATTGTCTAGTTTCATAGGAGATGGTGGTGTTATGTACTGTATGTTATGTCAAACTCTTGTCAGTGGTTTGGTGAAAAAGTGAAACATTGAGAAATGTCCTCCAATACTGTTGTGGGTACATCATTATCATGATATCCAGACCATGAACTTTATATTAAAACAGAAGCAGTTATTTTTGACACTAAACCACTGTTTCTTTTCATTATACTTCATTAAAATATAATCATTTTCTCCACAGCTGAAATGATTTTCCTTATTGCCCGTAATTTAAAAAGTTGATATGTTTCTTGTGCAGATGTTGTTTACCAGCGTCTCTTTGTGAGAAATCACACATATGGCTTTAGACAGCGTCCCCAGACCTCATGGGTCATACAGAAGGTCTCCAGTTGCATTTCATTCGCAGATTAAACCGTTTCTGGCCTGCTGACAGTGGATCAGACAGAATGAAACACAATGGCAGCAAAACACAGCTCTGCTTCAAACCCAATTACACAAAACAACCCCATATCTCTCTGTCTGCTTCTTATTTTCTCATTTCCTCAACTAAACACTCATTGACGAGGACAATAATCACAAAGCCTTTTATTCTCAAGAGCGAATCTTTCAGAGCACACACATCACCATGGCAACTTTGTAATAAGATGTTGTCTTGAGTTAAAAAGAGGCTGCTGGGACATTAACGCTCTAGACCATATTTGTTGTAAACCTAAGAGTGTGTAACACCCGACACTTCCTTTTTTGTGACACCTTTGCAGTGTGCACTATTGAGTGGCAGTGGCGATGTTTACATTGTGTGTGTGTGTGTGTGTGTGTGTGTGTGGTGATTTACATGAGAAAATGCCACATTTCTACCCAAAATATAAAAAGAACATAAGAGATAAGATTTTAAATATCAGTAGATAATAATGCCTATTTTTAAGACTTGGTGTAATCAGGGGCATGTCCACAAGGAAGGCACAGGGTGGCAGCTGCTTTGCCACCCCAACTCCCAAGCCAATAACTGAATATTTGGCTGATCATTTTTATAAATGATTAATTGAATGTGTTTATTTTTTGTTAGTTTTTTCTTTCCTTACAGTGAAAACTATTGGCGAACTGTCAAAGTAATTTTTTGTCAATTATCTATTAAGTTCAAAAAGCAACTATCTGTGCCGATTCATCTGAAAAACCGATTAATCGGTTGACGTCTAAATTGTGGTTTTTTTTGTGTTTTTTTTTTTGGAAGTGACTAGTTTTATGAGATTTACCTTGAAATGATGGATTTAATTTGAATTTAAATTGGGATTTTTGATCATCTGATGTGTTAAACCATATTTCCCATCGGATAGAAAAGACATATCACATTTATTACAGTAATGAAAATGAGATTATTATTTTTTTTCAATACAATAAGTGAGAATTTAACATCATGAAAATAGGCTTCAATGACTACATAAAATATAATAGATCTTCTTATTGTTTGACCGTTAATGGATTTGGAAATACCAATATCTAAGGTGGTAGAACAAGCCGATAACCGATTATTTAATGTATAACGATTTTCATAAATTATTATATTTAAAGGGTAACTAAACCCTAAACCAACTTTTTTTAGTTAATGATCTGTAAGCATGGGGCTTTATTAGTACTGGTCATTGATTCAAGTAATTTTTTTGACATTTGTGTATAAAGTGTTTTAATTCTACAATATATGGTGTAAAAACGTCTGAGAGCTGCCCTCTTCAGGTTGAACGGTGGCTACTGCAGTTGAATTTTCGTATTGGCTGTTGCGGTACTTCGTGACGTAAGCGGTGACAGCTGACGTAAGCAGGTTCCAGCTCACCACGCCAGATTCATGTACATGTCATCTTGCGACCGTGTGAGGAATAATAATAACATAGAGTCTGACAGCAGCTGTCAATTAATCCGTCACTACGAGTCTCAGGTGCCCCCGCTCAGCCCCGCACTCGGTTCGTTCCCTCTATCCCCGCCGGGGTCTGCCCACTTTTCCTGCATTTTCAAATATTTCTAGTGGGTGGAGTCAGACTCTGAGCAGGTGTTTAGTTACCCTTTAATACGTTAATATATTTTCTTAGTTTTTCCTTTCCTTACTGTGAAAACTATTGGCAAACTATCAAATCAATATTTTGTAGATAACCGATCAAGATCAAAAAGCAACTATAGGTGCAGAATAATCTGCATAAACGATTAATCGGTTGACCTCTAAATTCCTTCTTTTGATATTGGAGTGTTTTTTGACACCGCGCTGGCACCTTTGGACTAAATACCACATTATGCGCGCCATTTACGTTGGTTTTTAGATTAGCCGTTTCCTCCAGAATCAAAGCACATGCTTATGTTCTAATAAAAGAATATATTTTTTTTACTGATATAAACCATTTGGTCTTTGGTTTCATTATAAAGAATTGCAACAAATTTAACCGGTTATTTATTTATTTTAATATGATGTTTTTATTTTCTATTATAAGACATAACGACATAATGTACAGACAAAATAAGGACAAATTGTACAGGAATCACAAGGCACAAAGAGACATACAGAGGAGAGAGAAAAAACACAGAAGTCCTTCCTTAAGATTTAGTCTTTCGCTGCCTCTGCCTTATAATTGTTGACTATAGGCCTCGTGGATTAGGTAAAATGACCCGTTCCAGCATATAGGGTTTGGCATTAAATGTACGGACATAAAAATGAACATACGGCAAAGAAAAGAGGGAAAGTTCATTTCAATCATTATCTTGACTATTACTGACGTTTGACAGATGGTTAAAGAGAGGTTGCCAGGTGGCGTCAAATTATGCCGCTTGATTATGTTACAAGATACACTATGTCTAAGCCTTTCCATGGGAGAGATCATGGGCGTAGACCTCAGAGTAAAACTGAAAATGGCTAGAAAGCAATTTATACATTTCATTGTCACTTGGTGGTGATTCAAAGTTGGGGATAACTGAACAAACATAATTTCCAATTTGCAGATACATACAAAATGTGATGGAGGGAGGTCATATTTCTCTTTTAGTTGGGAAAATGTTACTGTTAACATACAAATCTCTCAGGGTTACTATGCCTTTAGTAGTCCAGGTTAACAAAATGTAGAATCTGTTAACAAAGGCTTAAATGCATGGTTGTGGGAATCTGGGGTGGAAAGGGATGTAGTTGGCAATTTGTTTACTTCCCTAATTTGATGCCATATTTTAAGAGAGTTATTGAGCATGATATTAGTTCCTGCAAAGGTTTTAGAGGACTCCAGGGCATTAAATTGATGATGGAAATGAGGAAAGAGAGAACTTAACTGCACTCTGCTCAATGCAAGCCATGATGGGGCATCAGCTGAGGTGTATATAGGGTGTGACCCCTGCCAGTAGGTCAGAGCTCTACTATTTGCAGCCCAATAATAGTGCTTGAAGTTTAGTAGGTCCAGGCCACCAAGCAACCTGGGTGTGCACATGTTGTTTAATGGAGAAAAATAACCTTGGGAGAAAACAGACTCACTGTGGGAGCCAGTTCCCCTTTGACTAAACAGCATGCCAATATTACTTATGTATAGTGCAAGTCATGGTTTAAAATTAGTAAACTAAGTAAGTGTTAAGGGCCAATGTTTAAACATCGATTTTGTATTAACTGTTAGATTAATGGCCAATGTCTTTGAAGCCCATCCTGCATTAACTGCAGAAGTTCACATAGATATATTGTCCTTTGTTAGTAGGCTGATGAAGGGCAGTTAATTGATAGTCTATATATTCCATTTCAAGAGTGTAGTCCATCAATAGACAAATGTGATGCAGGCAGAGATCAGCAATGCACAGTTTGGTGAGTTTCGGTGGTCTCCATCCTAAATCCAAGGTTCAGGCAGTGGCATATGAAGTATCCGATGTCTTGCAGTAGGAGTTGGCATCAGTTCTTCCCCTGAAGTCCATCGTAAAAGACTGAATCCCGAAGTTAAGACAATGAAGACAAATAGAATAATATTAGCGTAGATGCCATTCAATTCATAGCAGAGTTATAGATTATGAGAAATGCTTCTGGATCCGGCAGACCAAACTAAAGCAGCCTAATTATGAGGTTGTGGAAAAATTAGGCGTATGTCTGGCTAAATAGATGAGTCTTTAGTCTAGACTTAAACTGAGTGAGTGTGTCTGAGTCCCGAACAGTGTTAGGGAGACTATTCCATAGTTTAGGAGCCAAATAAGAAAAGGAACCAACTCTTTATGTGGATTTTGATATACTAAGAACTATTAACAGGCCAGAATTTTGCGATCGTAATTAACGTGATGGAATATAGCATGACAAAAGGTCACTTAAGTACTGCGGAGACCATTCAAAGCTTTGTATGTAGTTAACATAATTTTATGTATGTCATTTAAAAGGGAGCCAATGTAACGATGATAAAATGGGGCTAATATGATCATATTTCTTGGTTCTCATCATCACTCTGGCAGCTGCATTTTGAACAAATTTAAGTTTATTTATTGAACTTGCAGGACATCCTCCAAGTAATCCATTACAATAATCTAGTCTTGAGGTTAAGACTATTTGAAATAATGAATTTTGGCATAATAAAGTTTCTTGGTACAGGTCCTAAGGATAGCGAGGAGTTAATAATATTAAGAAGAGGTTCTGAGATTACTGGAAACACCTCTTTTAAGAGCTTAGTTGGTATTGGATCTAACATACATGTTGGGCTTTTGATTTTTTTTATAAGTTTTGTTAGCTCTTTTACTGGAATGATTGAACATCATCATCATCAGAGGGGCAAGAACCTGTGCATATTTCTTATAAAATTCAATGCCAAACCTGTCAGGGCCAGGGGCTTTACCACAAGGGAAAGACTTAATGGCGTCAAGCATTTCTTCTATTGTGATATTACGCTCAGCAGTGCCTAATTTGGGGAGATGCAGTGACTGAATAAAATAAAGATGAAGAGTTGGTGCAGGCATTAGATCTGTATAGGTCTTCACAATATGCCATGACATTTTCATTGATGTCTCTAAGATTCGTTAGTAAAGAACCTGTTCTGTTCTTTATTTTATATGTAGCTCGACTGGCTTGAATACCACTCAGCTGCCAATTGAGCAGCTTTTCTGGCTTGTCCCCAAGTTCAAATTGCTTCTGCTTCACTCTCAGCAGCATGCAGCTAACCTGTCTAGAAATAATTGAGTTATACTCAAATTTGAGTGAAATAATCTATTTAAGTGTATCAGGGCAGTAGTGCCTCTATATATAAATATTCCAGTTGAGTGAGGAGGGCATCAATATCAGATAAGCTTTTATTGTTGTGCCTTTTTAAATTAGATTCAAATGAAATAATGTGTCCTCTTAATACCGCTTCCAAAGACTCCCACAGTGTTGAATCTGATACATCTCCTGTGTTGCTGAATTTGAGAAAGTCATTAAGCAATTAGCATTAAGCATTTAACACGACAGCAGAATTGAAGATCCGAAAGCAACATGGGGTTAAATCGCCAGGTATAATTAGGTCTAATTTCAAAAAGGTCAAAGGAGATGGTCAATGCGGAGTGGTCTGATATTATTCTATTGTGGTGTTTGATTGAGGTAAGAGAGGGAATGATTTTAGAATCAAGTAAAAATCTTATCAGGCGGCTTGTTGAGCGTGATACCGCAGAGACAAAGCACGTGTGGAGGCTTCACACCATCCACCGCAGCATCCATGTGTGAAGCACATTATAGTGACCAGGAGGAGGTTACCCCATGTGACTCTACCCTCCCTAGCAACCACACCAACTTGTGACTCCAGGGGTGGTAGTCAGCATCAATACTCGCTGAGCTACCCAGGCCCAAATGTGGGCAGTCATTTGTTCTTTAATAAATTTTTGCAGTGTAGTCTAAATAAATGTTCTGGATGGCACATAGTACATCAAGCTCTATATTTTAAAAGAGCAAGAAAAATCCTGTTTTTGTACAGAAATGATCATGAAATTCCCTGGAAATGCTGATTGGCATCTCAGGAGAGCTCTTCCCCCATCTGTGAGCTTCAGCTTGTGTGTGTGATTCTTCTTGGATGAACGGAGCGTGTGGCATTTCACAGCTCGTTGTCTCTGCTCTCACATCCATCTCTCGCAGAGCTGGGAAAACTTAGAGTTTATGGTTTGTGCTCGGTTTTTGAGATATCTCAACTTCTTTTCTGCGTCATGAAAGACATCTAGACCACAATCATTATCTTAATAATCAGTATAAAGAGATGGTTCTTCAGAAAATGTGGAAATATGTTGTCTTGACAAAGCCAACTTACTGTTATTTTAGAAACATAGTTGGGGGTGTTTCCAAAATGCCTAATCCAAGGACCATATTATCAATGGTTTCAAGCTACATCCACCAAACTCTGCACAGACATTCAGACTGTTCTGACTTTTCCATAAAGCTACAACTGTTTTTATCATCTTGTGGTGATGTCAGAAGTACCAGTGCTTTATCAAGTTGATACACTCTAGAAAGCCTTGGGTCGAAACGTCCCCTGCTGCTGGTTTTAAACAATAAAGGACCTATATTTTTTGCAAGACATTGTTTTTATATTTTAACAGTAAATTTGAACATTTAGTAATATTCAAATGAATGATGCCTGTCTTTCTACAGTATCGATAACCCCAAATACAGACTCGGTTCAGGACGCGCACTGTCTTGTTGGCGTTCAGAGCATATGTGCGTGCATGCAAGAGGAGCCTTGGTGAGGTATTAGGAACTGTGTTGAGTTGGTCCATCCAAATGCGAAAGTACCAAATATTTAAATATATGACCCTGAAAACAAAGAGGACTATATATATATATATATATGTATGTGCTCGAGGAATTTGCAAACTTTCAGTCCCAAGCCAGGACATTTGCAAAACTCATTTCATAAGACCTCGCAAACTTGGCACATATTTTAGACTAACTTAAAACACAGAAGTCAATTATATAAATCTGCCGAACCACGGAAAGCCGAAAAAGGGCAATATAGTGTTTTTTGTTAAATCACATATAAAAGTACATCGTGTTAGAAACATTCGTAAATAGTGTGCGTGCACGTTAATTCACAATTTTCATAATCCATGCCCATGAAAATGCCATGTAAGGATGGCACCAGACTCGCTAGTAAATTCTGTTAATATTTATGTGGAACAGTAATGAAATCGTTTTTAAGACTAAAGTGCATTCACATTGTAAAATGTTGATTTAGCAAACACAATAGTGCTTCAAAGACAGGACTTACTGTCGTCCGATATTTTTACTGTCATCGGAGGCTCTTTTTTTTTAATCAAAGTTCAAGAAGTCAATAAAAAATGGGAGGAGGCTGTCCACCACCATGAATCTTCTCTGGTTCAGTTCGCAGTGCATCGCCAGCATCATATGTAAAACTTCTCCAGTAAATCATGATGGTTACAGTGATATACTTGCAACTGGAAGAATCTCAAGAGAAATGAATAGAATGCCTGAAGAAGATCTTTGACCGAAATGCTGTAAGATATTTCAGATTTCTGAGCTATACGACAATTTATGGGCCATTTCTATTTATTTCCTGTTGTATTGTGCATGCACCTGTCCGTGATGTGTTTATTTATAGGTTTAACAGCATTAGCATTGACTGTACGTTATCAGCTGAACACGATTTACTGATACTAAATTATAAAATCTAAATTATAGAGCTCATATCAAATAAAAAAAACTGTCCAACCAGTCACGTTAGGTGGCATAAATTATTTCAAGAAAAATCAAATGCACACTGTGTCTTTCCATGAACTTTCACCCCATGTCAAACACTTCTACTGGAAAAGGATAAGCAGAGGTATAGGCTATAGTTTAAGCAGAAAATAGTTCAGCCAAAAATGTAAAGTCTCTTATTATTCACTTGGCCTGATGCCATCCCAGATGTGTATGACTGTCTTTCTTCAGCAGAACACAATGAAGGTTTTTAGAAGCAGTTCGAGCTCTGTCAGGTCCTTATAATGGAAGCACACATGTGCCAGCACTTCGACAGTCCAAAAGTCATATTTAGTCAGCATAAAAGTAATCCACATGACTCCAGTCGCTGCCAGCAGCTTATGCGAAGCGTGACATAAGCCCGTCGGCGAGCTCACATGAGAATTCGTAAGCGGTGCTTATTTACAACAGAAGAACGAACGTTATGCGAGAGTTCGGCCATTTCAACCCACATCAAAGCCTTGGATGGAAGTGTCTATTTAAAGTTGAAAATGTTTTATTATCGACTTGTTTCTTACATAAAGCTATTGATTCTCTTCCAAGAAATTAATTGATCAACTGGAGTCGTGTGGATTACTTTTGTCCTGCCTAAATATGACTTTTGGACCGTCAAAGTGCTGGCACATGTGTGCTTCCATTATAAGGACCTGACAGAGCTCGAAAGACCGTCATACACATCTGGGATGGCATCAGGGTTAGTGAATAATGAGAGATTTGAACTATCCCTTTAAAAACCTTACATTTATGCAAAATTGATTTCTGATCGTGTTTCATGAATGAGGTCCAATATGCGTGAGATAATGCCGCATGCATACTTTGGCCTTTAGTGTGCCATGTCAGTTCTAACTGAACGGGATTACGTTTTTCGCAGAACAGATTATCAAAAATCACAAAAATCCTGTAGACTATCTATCAATCTATCTGACTGTCTGAGTATATGGCTTGCTG
>NC_068287.1:44851545-44931900 GCF_025860055.1 Xyrauchen texanus
TACACATACACTCACACACACTCACACACACACACATATTCACACACACTCACACATACACTCACACACATTTACACACACTCACATATACGTACACGCACAAACATATACACACACACACACACACACACACACATACACTCACACACACACACTCACACACACTCACACACACACATTTACACACACTCACACACACTCACACACACACTTACACACACATATTCACACACTTACTCACACATACACTCACACTCACACACACACTCACATACACACATACTCACAAACACACACACTCACATACACACAAACTCACATATACATACACGCACACACACAAACACACACACACACACACACTCACATATACATACACGCACACACACACACTCACAAACACACTCACACAGAAACACACACACTCACTCACTTACACACACACACAAACACTCACACACACTCACTCACTTACACACACTCACTCACTCACACATGCATTCGTCTGTTTACAGTAAAGACTCAGAATACACACATTACAGTACAGCAGTTTCTTTCTATCTATATCTCTTTCTACAATATCTGAAATACAAGTAAAATATACAAAACGAGTCCTTTATCATCTCCAACAAGCTAGGCCGCTAGTTACTTGGAGATAATCCAGCTAGCGTGCAAACATTTGTTTGCATATCATAGCACTGACGTCATAATAATGAAAAGGATGTCACAGTAAACGAGATAAGTGCATTTAATCAAGACAATCTTTATAGTGCCTCGACTTTTATTACAAGGTGCATCTGAAGGTGATTCCCAGAGCATTTGTTTATCCTGTGGGAGTGGCTCTACCTGTCAGTCAGAGGGGCGGTTCTCAATGGAATTTGAGGAAATAACGTTTATTCACAGAAGGAAATGATCACCTCCGTCACATGAGGAGATTCCTAAAGCATCTGGATTAACCTGCTGATCCGTCCAGAACCACAAACTCACCTGCATGCCCATGACATGAGAATATATCTTCAATCAGGTTATTAACACACACTAGCCTAACCTCACCTAACCCAAACATCATTTTGAGGGAAAACATTTAGAATTTACTAGTAAAACAGCTCTAAAAGACTTTATTTGAGAATCATAAATACATATAATATCATGTATAAAAATATAATATAATGCAAACAAATGATCCTACAATATTATCAAGCAATCTGTGATTTAGACCTTGTGTGCAGCTCTGGGTCAGTTTGACCCATATCAAGACTTGTGAGAAAGCTGTAATATGCCCGAAAACTTGTAATGCAGAGTCAAAACATTACCAACATGACACCAGAGCCTTGAACTGTTTGAAAACAATAGAAACCTGACCCCCCCACACACACACACACACACACACACACACAATACATGCACACACACACACACACCCAATACATGCACACACACACGCACACACACACGCACCCAATACATGCACACACACACGCACACACACACGCACCCAATACATGCACACACACACGCACACACACACGCACCCAATACATGCACACACACACGCACACACACACACACCCAATACATGCACACACACACGCACACACACACGCACACACACACACACCCAATACATGCACACACACACGCACACACACACACACCCAATACATGCACACACACACGCACACACACACACACCCAATACATGCACACACACACGCACACACACACGCACCCAATACATGCACACACACACGCACACACACACACACCCAATACATGCACACACACACGCACACACACACGCACCCAATACATGCACACACACACGCACACACACACGCACCCAATACATGCACACACACACGCACACACACACGCACCCAATACATGCACACACACACGCACACACACACACACCCAATACATGCACACACACACGCACACACACACGCACCCAATACATGCACACACACACGCACACACACACGCACCCAATACATGCACACACACACACGCACACACACACACAATACATGCACATACACACACACACACAATACATGTGCACACACACACACACACCCACACCCAATACATGCACACACACACACACACCCAATACATGCACACACACACACACACACACACACAATACATGCACAAACACACACACACCCAATACATGCACACACACACACAAACACACACACACCCAATACATGCACACACACACACCCACACCCAATACATGCACACACACATACACACACACCCAAAACATGCACGCACACACAAACATACACACGCACACACACATACACACAAACGCATACATACACATGCACACACACATACACACACACACACACACACAAACGCATACATACACACGCACACATGCACATACACACGCACACACACACACACACACATACATACACAAACAAACAAACACACTTGCATACAGTGGCAAGAAAAAGTATGTGAATTTATGAATACATTTGTCTTAAAATCTGGTTTGATCTTCATCTAAGTTACAATAATGAACAAACACAATCTGTTTTAACTAATAATGCGAATTATCGTTACATATTGAGTACAACATTCAAACATTCACATTGTAAGTTGGAAAATGTTTGTGAACCCCTAGGCGAACGATATCAATAAAAGCTAATGAGAGTCAGGAGTTGGCAAACCTGGCATCCAATTAATGAAACGAGATTGCAGGTGCAGGTTAGAGCTACTTTGACTTGTAAAAAGCACTCAAACATTTTGAGTTTGCCATTCACAAGAAGCATCTGCTGACCGGGACCATGCCAATCAGAAGACCTACGATCAAGAATTGTTGCTTTAGATACAAAGTTATCTGGACGAGTTTAGATATTAATCTGTCCACAGTTGGACATATTGTCTATAAATGGAGATGATTTAGTACTAGAGTGGTGGTGGCGTAGTGGGCTAAAGCACATAACTGGTAATCAGAAGGTTGCTGGTTCGATCCCCACAGCCACCACCATTGTGTCCTTGAGTAAGACACTTAACTCCAGGTTGCTCCGGGGGGATTGTCTCTGTAATAAGGGCACTGTAAGTCACTTTGGATAAAAGCGTCTGCCAAATACATAAATGTAAATGTACTATAGGTACTCTCACTAGAAGTGGCCGTCCAGTCGAGATGACTCAAAGGGAACACCGCAGAATGCTCAGTGGGGTATAAAAGGACCCGAGAGTGACCGATAAAGACTTGAAGGAATCATTGGAACTGGTTATCATCTCTGTTCATGAGTCTACTGTATTGAAAACATTAAACAGGAATGGTGTTCATGGCAGGACATCATGAAGGAACCCGCTGCTTTCCAACAAAAACATTGCTGCACACCTGAAGTCTGTCAAAGACCATCTTGACACTCCACAACACTACTGGGAAAATGTTTTGTGGACTGATGAATCTAAGGTTCAGTTGTTTGGGAAGGGCACCGCATACCAACATGAAAACATCATCCCAACGGTGAAGTAGGAGAGAGTGAGTATGTGTGTGTGTGTGTGTGTGTGTGTGTGTGTATGAGTGTGTGTGAGTGTGTGAGTGAGTGAGTGTGTGTGTGTGTGTGTGTGTGTATGAGTGTGTGTGAGTGTGTGAGTGAGTGAGTGTGTGTGTGTGTTTTTGTGATTTACGAGGACAATTTTGTAAGTTATAAACTGGTAATCACAAGGTTATTATGCTATAAATGTGATTTATGAGGACATTACGAGTGTCCCCATAATTCAAATCGCTTATAAATCATACTAAACAATGTTTTATTGAAAATGTAAAAATGCAGAAGGTTTTCTGTGAGGGTTAGGTTTAGGGGTTGTGTTAGGTTTAGAGGATAGAATATAAAGTTTGTACAGTATAAAAACCATTATGTCTATGGAAAGTCCTCATAATGATAGGTAGACCAACATGTGTGTGTGAGTGTGTGTGTGTGTGTGTGTGTGTGTGTGTGTGTGTGTGTGTGTGTGTGTATGTGTGTGTGTGTGTATATGTGTGTGTGTGTGTATGAGTGTATGTGTGTGTGTGACTGCGTGTGTGTATATGCATGCACGTGTGTGTGTGTGTGTGTGTGTGTGTGTGTGTGTGTGTGTGTGTGTGTGTGTGTGTGAGTAAGCAATAACCTATTCTAATGTAAATTTGGAGCATGTACTTTCATTAGTAAATATACATTTTTGGTTGAAATGTGATTTAAGGAGCTGCGTGAATTTGACCCGTTAAGTGCTGCAGTGTAACCTGATTGCCAACTGCACAGAAGGGTTAATATACAGTAAGATGAAATTACAGCGTCCGAGAAAGAGCTTCAAAGGTGAACAGGAAAGAAACAGTATCTGACAGATTAAAGTGCCTCTAAAGCTGCATTTTCTGATGTATGAATGCTCCAAACACATCAGCTGTTCTGACTCGCATTGGGAGAAAAGTTTTTACTGGGAATTTCAGGATAATTGCGGACCACTGAAAATAGGTTTCACCATAGATATCTATTATTATATATAATATATTAACCAGCCCAGAACCAGAAAGTTTAAAGCAAGTCTTTGTCCAGCAAACATCAAAGTTAGTCTTTACAAACTTTCCTTTTCTAGTATTGCAGTTGTTACATTCAATAGAGTATTGACCAATAACCCAAGCCCAGCTGGAATGCATTCACTTAACTCCCACAAGAAATATTGCTATTTTTACCATTTTCCTCTCTGATATGACCTCTGACATTCAGAGAGTGTGATTCATGCAGACTTTGAGGAAGAATGCAGTGAACGCTTCTGGATGCGATGAGGTGAAAGGAAACGAGCGGTGACCGACTGTGAGCTTTTCTCTTTATAGCGTTGGGTCATATACCTGTGTGGGTGTGATTGAGCCGAACATCTAAACAAAAATCCCTTTATTCACCATGTGCAGTGTCTCACTGCACTATATATCTTTCTATCTTTAGGCATTGATACAACTAGCCTCCATTTCTCAGCAACTGTTTTTTCCTGGGCTCTATCAAACTAGCACGCTAGCGACTTCTCTGCTTTAAAACCTCTTGAGACCCGAGCGGGACTGATGTGTGCATTTTGCATTTCCCTTTTTGATTTGTAACTAATAGCAAACATGCAAAACGTGTTTTTAGACCAAATAGTTTTCTTAAAAACGTAAGTCCTCATATGTGGACAGCGAGACCAGGTTGTGAAATATTAAATAATACCAAACAATAGAAAGTCAGACATTTTTTCATCTAATTGTTTATTATGTTTCAGGAGTGTTGATTATTCATGTTTTTGAGACATTACAGACATTACATCGTAAATTTGCATAATTATTTCTGATTCAAAGTAATGACCAGCATCGTCCAATCACTGTTAACCATGTTCAAATATAATGATACATTATAAATGGTGAATCTATGTACTCATGATCATTGTTTCATGTTGAGTGTATATAAATAATTAATTGTTTTAAATAGCAAAAAATTCAATCATCCAAATTAGTTCAATTGCTCCCGCTCTGGTGATTCAAAAATGGCACGTCAATGTCATTGAGCACGTTTACAATCTGGTAATGCTTAATTGGCTGACATCTTGTGTAGTCGTGTAAACGCCTTGAGCGGTTTTCCGTTATCGAGGTCATAAACGATTTGAGCAAAAACAGATCGACACACGTAGATTTTTGCCCGTTACCCAGATTTTGTATGGCATGTCCTTTACCGGCTTATGTGCAGGTGTTGAGCACACGGCTGTTTGCGTTTTGATGTCAAAAGCGACATTGGTTCTAGCATTTGTAGTTTTAGTAATCAAACACGACTCACCGTTTTTAAATTCTGGACATGAACATGTCGAAAATTTCCCTTTTCGTGCCCCACTGAAAAAATAACTGTATAGGTGAGTCAATTATCAAAGTATTTCCCTGTGTGGGTGAACTATCCCTTTAATTCTGAATATACCTCTAATAGTTTCATGCTGTGAGAACGCAGGCGACACGTCACTGAAATGGCAGTCTCAGCAACACACATACCATAATTTCTCATGGTAGACCTCAATGAACTGCAGAATACAGATGTGCTCACCCATCTGTACAAATATGGACATGATCACTGAACCTGTATAGAACACAATAGAATGCATTCTGATTATCTTGGCATGCACGTTTAGTTTTAAATAGAGTTCCAATAGAATGGAATGTTTACATTGTAGCATTAGCTAGTTAGTAGAGACTGTACGACCTGGATTGGGTGTGTCAGATCAGGGAAAATGTGCAGTGTTGGGGGCAACTACATTAAAGCATTGCCAGAGACAGATTAGCAGAGATGGACCACTAGTACTAAAATTAATGGAAGACTAATTTAGAAAGGGAAGTCCCGCCTTACAGATAAAAGAGCCAACCACATTTAGGAAACATCACCTGTCAGTCAACTTGCGCATTAGCTGAACCAGCCTGAAAAATAAAGTTTATTTTTGCATAATCTGAGCTAAAGAAGCATAATTACATGAGTCAGCTTACCGTCATTTTAATGTCACAAATAAATGCAATCAGAAGACGAGGAATTGCCCTTCTGATGGGACTGTAATATCGGTCCTGATGTTGCACCTATCGCAGGTTGCCTCCGACCGGTTCCGACCCGAAAGCGAATCGTCATGGCCCTGTTCAAGCTGGCAACCTGCACCAAGTAGTGAGGAAACTTTTGGTCTCAGTATAAGGAGCGTCCATCGATGAATATATGCCGTGTGCACAGATATTAAAGAAACATTGATGCGGTGTAATATCAGGGTTTATATATGATGCATTCCTGATATTCAGTGGGATATTTTAAACAGTCATCTAATCAAAAGCATCACCATCACAACTGGTGGTGGTGTAGTGGTCTAAGCACATAACTGGTAATAGGGTACTCAGAAGGTCACTGGTTCGAGCCCCACAGCCACCACCATTGTGTCCTTGAGTAAGGCACTTAACTCCAGGTTGCTCCGGGGGGGATTGTCCCTGTAATAAGGGCTCTGTAAGTCACTTTGGATAAAAGCATCTGCCAAATGCATAAATGTAAATGTAACTGCATAATTGTCATCTCAATTTAATTTAATGTCAAAATGCAATTTATATTTTCCGAAGAAGCTCAGCAAATGTGATCCGAGGTAAAGAGGGCTGTTTTTTTTCAAAAGTAAACAACATTATTTTAATAGATTTGGGCTGTTAGTGTCCATAAAAGCACACTGATGCTTTTCTCCAGTATTGTGTATTTATTTTAATTTAAAACATCTTTGTGCACAGAAATTATGTTTTTATACTGTGGGCTAATTCCATGACTGCCATCTATTACTCTGAAGGGTGTAAAAGCAACTTTAATAAATAAACGGATGTCTAATGTGATTAAATGAATTGAAAATGGTGGCCAATCATTTGTTCTCCTTGTACTTGTCGATAACAGGTGCATTATCCGAGATATTTGGAAGTGATTTGATGCAGATGTGTTTGTAGATCGGATGTATATGCCGTTAAGACCAATCCATAACAGTGCGTGTAATGCTTCACGTACAATAAATTTGCTTTCAAGGGTGTGTACCTTGTCATCGTGATTAACACAGGCTAACGATTGGAGTAAACTCTGTCATATGACACTATATTTTTGCATTAATGCCAATTTTCTCGACAAAAAAGTGTTTCCTAACCGGTTTTTCGTGACATTTCAAGTATTGACATAGCGTTTATGCACTACAGTTTAACGGGAAAATATTATGTCAACACTTAATAATTTGCATATCCGTCACTTTTTGATGCGCTACACTTTTTGTCACAAATATACTCTTGGATAGAAACAGTTAATGATGATGGTGATGATGTTCATGCACAAGTTGCCATAGCATATTTTCTCTCTCTCTCTTTGTGTGTGTCCTACTTCCATGCATGCGTCGTCACAACACGACTTTGCTGTGACAACTACCTTCACTAAGCATGACACACACCCATATACTCACACACACACACATGCACACGCTCATGTAGCCAGATTCAAACTGTGAATGGAAATGCATTTATATTTTTTTTTCATGTAAATTGCGTTATATTTGTACCTTAAAAGATTGCCTATCTACATACCCAAAGCTCTTTTTATATTATGCTAATTCATTTTTTTTTTTTAACTCTTTCATAGTCATGAATGTGCAAACGCGCTAGATCTAAAGTTTTTAAAGGGTTCACGAACACGTGACATTCCATGTGCCGTGGTCCGTACCGATCACACATGAATTACCGACTGGCTGCTGCTATTGGACAAAAGTAGGTCAGCTCGAGCCGAGGGCTGAGCGCTGGGCCGGCGTTCCTTAATTCACCGCATAACGAACCAGCTCACCGCGATTGGGCGGTCTGTTCCGCGCACTGAACAGTCAGCCAATCAGACGCAAGCGCGCGGACTCTACTGACTGCAGGTGAACGGCACTGCCTGTTACTGTGTAGTCGGGGAGGATTGGCCGTTCCGAGAAATTGATCTTGTGTTTCGAGGGGTATAGTAGTGTGCGAGTGGGTGCAATAAATCTATTTTGTTAATGTAAAAAATGTAAATACAACACAAACAAATATAATAGAACAGTATAGAATTACATTTAAACTTATTTAGCGCATCCAAAGCACCATAATAGAAATAGAAAGCTAAGTATAATATTATAGTTATAGAATATAATATTTATTCTGTATAGCATGAAGGATTGTTGCATCCTGTGAAATTAATGAATTTTAATTGATCAATGGACCAAAAAAACTACATCTATTACAGCATTTCAATTAATGTATGCATTTTAATGTTAAAATACAACACAACAATGCAGAATAGATCAGAATATAGTTACATTTACATATTTAACAGATGAACAAAAGCGAATAGAATAAAACAGACCAGAATAGAAATAGTTATAGAATATTACATTGTTCTGTCTAGCACAAAATGTCGCTATTTTGATGCGTGCAACCTTTAATATATAAAATACAGGCATAAACATCATGAATCTGTTGCTGCAGTTACAATGTAACAATCCTCAAACAAAAGTTCTAGCAGAAAGAATAGAAGCGTGCTCGTGCAATAATGTATCAAGTCTCGACGGGAGACCCGCCCCCGCCCGCTCTCATTGGCCAGGATCCGTGTTCATCATCTTGTTCTCTCCATTGACGTCACGGACGTCAGTATTCGCACATGGAATTGCGAATCAGTTGCGCTTTTGCGCTCCAGCCAGCCGAACTCACGGACGCGCGAGACCATCCACCCGCTCACCGGTGACTGCGCACGGGCTGAGGACTCTATCCCAACGGTGTATTGCTGGATTTTAGAATTTTTATAAATTGCCTTTTTCTTTTCTTCACTTCACTTTTCCAGTGTCATTGATTTCTCTTTTGCGCGATGGAGAAGATGTCTCGACCTCTTCCTATAAACTCAACTTTCCTACCTCCGACCCACGGCGTCCTCAAATCCCTGCTGGAGAACCCCATGAAACTGCCCTTTCACCACGATGAAGGTAAGTGAATGGCAGGTTTTGCTGTTGGAGGAGTTTAAAGGGTCTTCTGCATCAGCAGTGGAGTGACAGACGCACCGCGCGCTTTGCATTCGTTATAACCTGCGCGTAAAAGCGCGACATGTCACTGTCTGTCACCCTGTTTCCCCTCACCTTTACCTGTACCTGCTTACGTATGCATGCGGTAATTTAGTTGAACTTTGAATGCCGAATGTGATTTGGGGTGAAAGTTTATGTTTCAGTAATATTTTGATTGCATTTCAGTCATTTTTACGCACAATCCCAAATCCATTCCACGACAAATATGTTCAAAATGCATGATGTTTTTCGTCTAAAATATGGTGTATATCAATGCATCTGTTCACAAAGAACAAAATGAACAGAGACTTTTCGACCAATACCCCGACTTCCATTGGATAGGTGAAGTTCGCAATACTGAAGGTTTTTTACTCAGAGTTCCCATAGAGGACGCACCTGAGCGGCTCTCAGATTGTTTTGCTGATCTGTTTTTCTTTTTCTAAACTTGTCCAAATCACTCATTATTAATCAATAGAAGTGTGATATTACTGTAAGATGCACTTAACAAGGAAATGCATGGGCAGTATGCAAGGTTTTGTGCTGTGTTTTGCAGTGTGCATACTAAATAAGTTGCTTTGGTGTTCCATTTACTCACACTCATGTCGTTCCAAGCACATATTATTTTCTTTCTTTGTTCTGTGGAACACTAAAGATGAAATGTTGAAGAATGGCCACTCTTTTCCATACAAAGAAAGTGAATGTGGACTGGGGCTGTCAAGATCCAAAATGACAATAAAGCCCCATAAAACAGTCCATATGACTCATGCGCTGTGACTTTATCGATTTGTGTGAGGAACAGAATGCAATTTAACTCACACACGAGTGACTGGACTATGTTTATCAAACTTCTATTTTGCCTTTTTGTCGTTTTGATGCTTGACAGTAGAGGTCAACCGATAGTGGATATATCGGTCGATAGTTTTTTAAATCGATTTATAGAATCTAAAAACAATTTGTAAAATAAAAACATTTATTCTTAATTTACTTTGGCGGGCAAAGACAAAGAGTCCAAACTGACTAAAATCACAGATTCAGTTTATTTTTTTATTTTTACTAAAATCTCAATAATAACCAGATAAAATTAATATTTGGTGCATAACAAAGGACTTTTCAGTATAAACAAGCCTGTAACACATCTGGGACTCTTATTTTGAAATGACGAAATTATGAAAAAACGATCTGCAACTATCAAAATACATTTTGGCAGATAACCGATAGTTCAAATAGCAACTATCGGCACCGATTGTTGGGTAACACCGATATATCGGTCCACCTCTACTTTATAGTTGTATCACCATCCACTTGCATTGTAAGAACAACATGGAATGACATGAAAAATCATAAACAAAGACAGAATTTTCATTTTTGGGTGAAATAGCTATTTTCTAACACCTTCATCTTGTTCTTCCAGGTTTTGGGAAAGAGAAAGAAAAAGAGAAGAAATTGGAAGAGGATGGAAACAGTCTCAACACCCCTCAGTCCGCCTTCTTGGGGCCGACTTTGTGGGATAAGACCCTGCCGTACGATGGCGATAACTTACAACTGGAGTACATGGATTTAGAGGAGTTCCTGTCAGAGAACGGAATTCCCGCCAACCCTCAGAGCGAGCAGAGCCAACCTTCCCAACAGCCCCACTCGGCCCCGGGCACACCCTCTGTGGTGGATCTCAGTAACCGTGCAACCACATCGGTTCACTCCGGGATAGTCGCAGAAAACTGCCATCAGAGCCCAAATAGAGGAGGTACTGACCTAAATGCACACAGATTGTGAAGTTTATAGCTCTATGCGTGTCTCTCTAGTTAATCATAAACAAAAAGGCCAATGCCCCAGAGTCAAGACTTGTGTTTACTATCGCTCTGAACATATCTGGCCTCTATATACTGTAGTTACACAAAACTCAAGCTCACGGCATACGCCATGGAGTTATAAGTGGCAGATCATGTAAAGCTGAAGTGTGTAATATCTGCCCCATTAGCGCCAACAATCGGAATCGCCAAAATAACTAGGTAGGTCAAGTTTGTCAATACAAACTTTGATGTTGGCTTGACAAGTTTAAGTAGAAGTTTGATGGTTATACAGACATTACAGTAAGACGAACAGAAAGCTAGTTAGTTAGATAGACAGACTGTCAGATAAATCATCAGATAGAGAGAGAGAGAGAGAGCGAGAGAGTGATTTTCCCCCAGCTGAGCTGCTGGATTAGCCACACCCCCTTTTCCCATAACCCCGCGCTCCAAAGATACCAAATGAGCTTTATTGAGACCGACACAAGCAGAAACGGTTGTCAAAAACAACAGCAGCAAAATAGCGCCCTCACCTGGCAACTGTTATGAACAACATGGCACAAAAATGGCATTAAGCCTCAATCTTTCGCTGCAACTACTATACTATGAGAACGTGCAAAATGATTGACAGGCAGAAACCATCATTGTACGTGAACACATTTTTGTTTAGTCTAGAGATTATTTCATTAATATCTTTCATGGAGCGTTAACAATTTTTTCATTCCTTTCCATTTAAGGATGTTTTCAGACAGGTTTCTTGAACTGTCTATGATTGGGTGGACAAACAGATAGTCCCGCCTAGGGGTGGGTAAATTAAGCAAAAATGTACAATTGCAATATTCTTGAATTTTTGGTCGATAACAATTTTACACATTTTATGTAAAAATGATTGATCGCAGTATAATCGCAAACAGTTTAATTGGTTTTCCATTATCAGGGTAAGGTCATAAACGGCACAAAACTATCAACACTGGCAGATTTTTGCCCATTCCCCCAATTTCACGCTGCATGTAAACACCCATAGCAGCTTATCCAATGTACGCATGACTGTTTACATTTTAAGGTCAAAAACAGAGAATAATCTGATAATTTCAAGTCTCAAATGAAAACGGTTTTCTTGAGTTCTCAAATCATTTTTGTGTTGGGGTGGTTGGGATGCTTAAAAACCTTTTTTGGTTTTGAAAGAGTCGCAATGTTACACTTCTCAGGGAAATCGTTCTACCAAGCTTTGAATATTAAGCTGCGATACGAGAAATTATTTTAACATTGTAGAAAAAAAGACACACTTCAACTTTAAGTGAGAGTTTCTGCTAATGTGGAGTTTGTGCCGTGTGTTTGGTTGAAGTCCATGTAGTCAGGTGCGTTGTCCTCGTAGCTGTGTTCTGTACGCCTTATCACTACTGTCATATAACATTTACTAACCTGGTTTTGCTGCAGACTGTAGAGAAATATCAACAGGCTCTAAAAACCAGGAGTAATTCGTTTGACATTTGATAGTGGCACACAACTACCCAATACATTTCTTATACTGATTCTGATGTTGTTGATGTTTAACAATTTCGATCTTGTAAACTGGAGTTTTGCTGGTTGTGAGGATGGCGATATTTTTGCAAAGGTAAACACGAACAGTTTATATTGGAAAATGCCTGATGCATGCTTTGTTTTTCAAACTAACTCCTGCCGTAATGCACCTGAGGATTCATCAGACGAATCTGTCACGTAGATGACGTTCAGGTGCAAGATTTGCTCCAGGGCTGTGCTCACACACACCTTGTTTACAGATATTTCACACACTTACACCGGCCATCAAATACAAGCCAATAAAGCCCTTTTATCTGCAGAACATATTTATTGTTAACTTGCATAATTTGTTCCGTTTACAAGTATTTACATTGATATGCAGAGCATGTGGTTAATCGATACTGTCTCTTTAAGACTAGCGGCATCAGCCAGTGAGCGCATATAATGAGAGAAGACTTGCGTGGTTTTGTTAGCGCATCCATGTGGGATTAAAATGAAAAAATATATATTTTAATCAAAAATTGACTAAAAAACAGAAAAGGAATTAAAAGAGATATTATTCAATGCCAAGTTAAACCAAACGTTTACTCTCTACATGCAGTGGAAGGACCTCTGTACTAATAACTTCTCCACTATACTGATCAATCATCTGATAATAATCAAATCAATCTTGGGATTTAAGAATCGATATCGAGTGATCCCTTACCCAGCCCAATTTAACGGCATTCACTGTATACTTTCATTATTAATTCAAGAATAATTACGCATATTTGCACTAATCTCCAAACTAATGACTATTTCAATATCTTAATTGACTATTTAATATTCAGGAGATGGTGCGTATGAGATAAGCTGGGTGTGTAATTTAACATTTAACGGTTACGTTTATAAAATCTGTTGAATTTTAGGGATCCAAATTAATCGATGTTATCAAGAGGATCGATACTCATGTAGAAATAGTGATACTAATGTTTTTTTACTAAACTAGTAAAATAATTAGCATTTATAAGATTCAATGTGAAAAAAAGTGACTCCAGTCAGGTCTCCTAAGCAACCAAATTGTGCCAGTTGCTAGGGAGGGTTGAGTCACATGGGGTAACCTCCTTGTGGTGGTGATTAGTGGTTCTCTCAATGGGGTGTGTGGTGAGTTGTGTGTGGATCGTGGAGAGTAGCATGAGCCTCCACATGCTGTGAGTCTCCGCGGTGTCATACACAACGAGTCACGTGATAAGATGCGCGGATTGGCGGTCTCAGAAGCGGCAACTGAGACTTGTCCTCTGCCACCCGGATTGAGGCGAGTAACCGCACCACCACGAGGAACTACTAAGTAGTGGGAATTGGGCATTACAAACTGGGGAGAAAAAGGGGATAAAATAATAATAATAATGAAAATAAGTGTCTTCGCTCATCCCTTGTGAATTTATACCCCCTTCAGTGGAATAAATTGTGAAGTGGCTATAAAGAAATCAAATAAAATGTTTAGAAGTTTGTAGGTTGTCATTATGCGGTCTCACAATCCTCGTTTTGGACATGAATGATCTTTAGTAAACAGTGAGATCTGACCCCGTGAAAGTCCCCTCATGCAGTCTAGCATGTCAGATTTCCCTGTCCTCTAAATAGTCATCTCACACCAGAGGGTATCGAAGCGTGCATGTGCAGTGTTTTGCTTGTTTACATTTCTGTATGTGCGTTAACGTGCCTGCGCGTCTGTCTCAGGGATGTGTGTGTGCGTTCCGTCTGGACGGGCGATTCAGTCTGTCCTCTGAACATTTCAGCTCACGTGTGGTCAGTGCATTTTCCGTGCAAAGCCATGTGATACACACATGCAGCTCAGTGTGCTGTGCAGGGGCAGGGAACAAGAGAGTGTGTGTGTGTGTGTGTGTGTGAGAGAGAGAGTGAATTGTCATGGCATGCAAATCCCCACCCAGCCTTTTTCATTTCATTCCTAGCTGTCTCTTAGGCTCCACCCACTTAGCCCCTCCCACTGGACACGCCCCCTGCCTGCCCGCCCCTCCCACCTCTCTCTCTCTGTCTCTCTTGTTTTGTGTAAGCACAGTATGTTCCCAATGAAACTCAAAGAGTCGTGCCCTTATCACAGCGACCGCTACAACAAATAGTGCATCATCACCTTGCCTGAACCTCAAATACACTCCTTTTAACATACAACAAACAAGCAAATATCAAAAACACATGCATGTGTGGGGAAAGAGACAAACAGATGTTATCACAACAAAGTTTGCGTGTTTTAGGCAGTGGACCTTGCTCGGAGTGTGTGTTTGATCTCTGATGTACTTTTGGCAGTAGATAGAGGAAAATGTGGAAGGGTAAAGTACATTTTGTGGCTTGGAATAACAGAAAGGATTTGAGATATTCAGAGTAGATGCGATAACAGATAGAGTTGGGGTCAAAGGTCAAAAATATTGTAGTTTTGCTGGGTATGTTTGGAAGTAAGCTCATGCTGGTGGATTCAGGAGTTACACTTTTTCAAGGGGCAAAAAACATATTTCTCGATGTACTTTTCTTTTCTTTCGTTTGGAACGTGGAAGTCAACTACACAACGGTGTAAACTTCTATAGCAGTGAACGGGAGACCCAATGGAAAAAATCAATGGTGAATTTCACCATTTCATTCACCGTTGCACATAACTGGTAATCAGAAGGTTGCTGGTTTGATCCCCACAGTCACCACCATTGTGTCCTTGAGTAAGGCACTTAACTCCAGGTTGCTCCGGGGGGATTGTCCCTGTAATAAGTGCACTGTAAGTCACTTTGGATAAAAGCGTCTGCCAAATGCATAAATGTAAATGTAATTTCACCGTTTCTGGGTGCAAAAAAAAAAAACCCTTACACCCGCCCATGAACTAATGTGTACAGTCAAAATCCACAAGCAATTTTCTTCTACCATGGTTGTTTAGTAGACACGCCTCTAAGTCAGAACGTCACGGCTCAAAGAAAATCAAAAGTTTTGAGTTTCCCACAAAAAATTACGACTTTGATTACGACATTAATTTGCGCTCATCTCGTAAATACGATTATCCCGACATGACTTGAACGCACAATGAGCTCATATACAGGGACTCCAGAAAGAGGTTTATCACGAGAAAGCTGCTGGAGATATGTGTTTGTTTATATGCACTGTGTTCGCAGCTTTCTCTTTACTCCCGTACACATGGGATCTGAGGAAGACTTCAGTATTTCATTCTCTGTTGCTTCGCTCTATTTTCAGATATCCAAGAGTTGCTGTGTTTATTTTCTTAACTTGCCATCGTGACCTGCAGCAGAATTGCTCTCCAATAGTGGGGTTTCCTCTTATGGAAAACTCTGGGATTCCCCCACCGTACTTGAGTGCATAAACACAGATGCGAGGGACAGTAGTCGGTATTTTAAATTGGTGCATATAAATGGGTATAGTTTATTGTGTATGTGCTTTTCCCACTGTACTCCCAGAAATCTTTAATTCTTTCCACTGTGTTGACTTGTTGTTTGTGGGCTCCATCCTATGAAGTTAGTTATCCGGTTTGTTCGATGCACTCACTTGGAAAATCCTGTGCTTAAAACCTGCTAATTCGTTTGCATGACCACGTAAGTCACGTTCTCTTGGGGAATCCTGGATGTGTTAAACCGCTTTCTCTTAATCCCTTAAACAATGTAAGGAAAATGGCGTTCTCATTTACATGACGTTTCAGAACACCGCTTTATGCAAAAACAGTTTTCTTAAGTGCATGTGAACGTGGTGCATGAGTTCCCATGAGCAGATATGGCAGTATGTAGGTCGCATAATTCCAGGGATCATGCGGAAGCCGAGCCACTACATTGAGATGAATGGGAATGCTAACGGATGGCTATCATTGACATTTGTTATAAACCAGATTGCGGCGCGGAGGGGGGCGGGGCCGGGCTGGAATGTCGCACGCCCGGTCCCCAATCGGCCTGATGGGGCGCGCGAGGGATTCTCGCCTCCTCCTTGCCCATCTTAACCCCCTTACATTGGTGCCGAAACCCGGGAAGGCGGAGGCGAGAACCGGCTTGTCAATATAAATAATAATTGAATAAAAACTTAAACCAAAACACACAAACATAAACACGGACATGCCCGTAATTCTCTCTCTCTCGAACCGTCATCACCGGCCGCCTTTATCCCTTGCGTGCCCCATCAGGCCGATTGGGGACCGGGCATGCGACATTCCAGCCAGGCCCCGCCCCCCTCCACTCCACACTGATCTTTGAAGCTTTTGTATTTTGTTTTGTAGTGCAATGACTTTAAGATTGACATTCAGATTGACATTGCGCACTGTACGATTTTGGCCACAATTCTGCCATCTGAGACAAATTTTGGGAATCCTAAATGATTTCTCTTGTCGCGGGGCAAAATCTGCAATCTTACAATGTTCAGTGTGACATGTTCACAGACGGTCGATTAGTATCCTTTGCGATGATCTTCAGCCTCCAACGAAATTTGGGCAGTGCTTGAAAATTAGCATTGCTTCCGTATAGTGTGTCTGCAATTAGAACGGCCAGATGAGATATTCCGCTCCTCTCTCGCACCCCAATTCACTTGGAAAGAAACCTGCTCCGTGTTTGCACCATAGCAACATTTGTGCCCAGTTATCACTGTACTCAAGCACTTTCAATGTTTTTATTTATTTTCATTTCATCTAAAAAGTTCAAATACAAGCATAAAATACTTCGAGAGAAGTGTACCACATCAGCAATATGAAAGCATTATTCCCTGAATTAAATAAACACAGAGCTTACAAAACTAAAATAAATGATTGCATTTTCTTTACAACATTATTTTAATTACTATTTACTTTTAATACATTTTCTTTGAACGTCTGTAAACGTCTTTAGTTAAGATTCACACCACTCAAATTTTATTTATAAATAAATAAATACAATAAAATAGAAAGATTCAGAAGTATTTATGGGACGTTTTAATGCAAATCAGCAAATACAGTGCTGATTTCTGTGCTTTTATCGGTTTTGTGAGATAAAATAAAACATTAGGGCATCTTTTTGCTGCATCCTTCCCCAACCATAGACACCGCCCTGTTAAAGGAAGTACCGGCATCCTTTGGCCAGGGTTCATGGGACGGTCACAGTCACATCCCTAAACGCTCTGCCACCATAGGGAGTTAAACCATATAAACACACATACATGTTGATTTCACCATATCTCATAGACGCATGGAAGAAATGATCTCGCCTAACCATATCTGTAACCGTAACCTTAACCTTTCCCCTTTTACAAACCTGTTTATATCAGTAGATAAGAAAAACATGATTTGGACGACTCATGAGCCTTTGCAATAGTGAAGAGCGCTTCAAATGAACACTGATTCACAGTGTGCAAGCACAGCCTTCTGATTGGTCACTATAACTCCGCCCCTCACCTCTGACCATGAGGTCGATTCAGGGCCCCATACAACCCCCAGATTGTCTGATCATATGATTTGGCAGGATTATGTGGAGGTCATATCTGTTATACAGTAATATATCTGGAGAGACTTTAAACACACTTTTTATTTCATGGGATTTCTACTAAACATTATAGTTATGAGTAACTGTTTATGTTCTGTTGCTTTCTGACAGAGTAAGTTATATTTATAAATATTTAATATAACACAATACATCGTTTATTTGTAGTCTGAAAAAAAAATGTTGTCCCCTTGATAGATAGATAGATAGATAGATAGATAGATTGACCAATGGATGGATGGATAGATGGATAGATGGGCGGACAGACAGACAGACAGACAGACAGATAGATAGATAGATAGATAGACAGACAGACAGACGGACGGACGGACGGACGGACGGACGGACGGACGGACGGATAAATAGTTTAATGGATGGATAGATGGGCAGACAGTCAGACAGACAGACAGACAGATAGATAGATAGATAGGCAGACAGACAGATAGATAGATAGACAGACAGACAGATAGATAGACAGACAGACAGACAGACAGACAGACAGATAGATAGACAGATAGATAGACAGATGGACAGATGGATGGACGGATAAATAGTTTAATGGATGGATGGATGGGCAGACAGTCAGACAGACAGACAGACAGATAGATAGATAGACAGACAGACAGATAGATAGATAGACAGACAGACAGACAGACAGACAGACAGATAGATAGATAGACAGATGGACAGATGGATGGACGGATAAATAGTTTAATGGATGGATGGATGGAATATGTGGATGTTATGTGTAGTATGTGTTGTGTTATTGTGTATTTCAGTGTTTCGTTGTGTAGTTGTGTTATCATTCTGCGTTTGAGTGTGTAACGTGTGTAGTATGTGTTTTAGTATGTAGCGTGTAGTTTTGTTAATATAGTGTGTTGTAGTGAGTAGTTGCGTTATTATTGCGTGTGTGGCAGTGTGCCAGCTCTTGGCACATTTGTGCGTCTCTCAACTCTCGATTAATGACCCTTAAATCAGTCAAGAGTTTAACTTGATCCTCTAATCCTGCACTAATGATCACAGTCAGAAACACACAACATGCACATGAACAGAACATTCTTCCTCTCTGGCTGTGTTCAGAAAGGCACACTACAGTGCTACATTTACTGTCTGCAAGAGCATCAGAATATGACAGAAATGGGTTGTATGGAGAATATGATAGTATGCCAACTCAGCCGCTGTCTTCTCTCTGTGTAACATCTGACCTGAGAGAGACAATCACATGATGTTGCATAATCTTGCTGTGGACTGAAGGAGAGTGAGTGTGTGTGTGTGTGTGTGTGTCTGTGTTTGTAAGACAACATTAAGCAGCATGGTTCATGCGCTCTCTGCTGGCCAGAACATGGTAGTGCACATGTACACACAACACACACACACACACACACACACACACACACACACACACAAAATACAAAATAATTATTATTAATTATTAAATGTTCCAGGTGCAATTGTGCATTAATTTGTGCATTTTATTCTTAATGTAAATGCCAACTTTTTATTTTTGTTTTTCACTCAATATTCTGAAAATGCGTCACATTATGGAAGTTAAATGTCTTAAGTGTATGCCACTTGTATGCTCTCTTTCAGCGCTTCCCACTTCACGTGACACACCCAGTCCGATAGATCCAGACTCCATCCAGGTTCCGGTCAGGTACGAGCCCGACCCCGCTGACCTCGCCCTCTCCAGCATCCCGGGTCAAGAGATCTTTGACCCTCGCAAGCGCAAATTCAGCGCAGAGGAGCTCAAACCGCAGCCCATGATCAAGAAGGCACGCAAGATCTTCATTCCAGAAGACTTGAAGGTAAACGCAAACGATTACCCATAAACCAGTTCTAAACTAGCTTTACGTTAAGACCCAGAACAGGTCCCAACACAGTACCAAAACTGTCCATAAGTCAAAAAATAATATATATATATATATATATATATATCCTTAAAATGAATGATGTGTAGGTGTACAGTGTGTGTGACAGCGGTCGTGCATTCATTGTGTACATGTGATGCAAATAGATGTGCTCATTTGGTTGACAGTGAAGCGTCTTGCAGAGAAAGAGAATTATGGGAAAACAGATTCGCATACATTCAAATTGGCGTTTGGGATTTGTAATCGCATACTAACAGGTGGAGATACCTCAAATTCAGAAAGTCCCTTGTGTGTCACGTGACTGTCCGTGGGCTGATGTTATCGTCCATTAATGAATCAAATAAAGGATGATGAATGTCCTGTTCATTTCATTCAGACTTATGGAGTGGTGGTGGTGTAGTGGCTAAAGCACAGGGCTGTTAATCAGAAGCTCACAGGTTCGATCCCCACAGCCACCACCATTGTGTCCTTGAGTAAGACACTTAACTCCAGGTTGCTCCGGGGGGATTGTCCCTGTAATAAGTGCACTGTAAGTTGCTTTGGATAAAAGCATCTGCCAAATGCATAAATGTAAATGTTATTATGTATTGAGCTAACTACACTGAAGCTTTTAAAGTGGACAATCTTCATTTAAATTTAATACGATTTGATTTGATTCCGATTCATTTGGATATGATTCAGTTATAAAGTCCATTTTGCCTACAGATTTCCTGATTTGATTCTGATTCATTTGGATATGATTCAGTTATAATGTCCATTTTGCCTACAGAATTCCTGATTTGATTCTGATTCACAAGCTCTCGATTCATTTAAACTATTTTACGATTTGATTCGATTCATTTGGATATGATTCAGTTATAATGTCCATTTTGCCTACAGATTTCCTGATTCGATTCGATACATTTGGAAATGATTCAGTTATAATGTCCATTTTGCCTACAGAATTCCTGATTGGATTCTGATTCACAAGCTCTTGATTCATTTAAACTATAATATGATTTGTTTTGATTCTGATTAATTTGGTATATTAAATAAACTTTAAAGTAAAAGATCAATCTTGGGATTTAAAAAATCAATATTGATATGGCGATTAATCGGTACATGTGTATTTTTTACCCAACACTATTTAAATTTAAGCGTATTTTGTCTGAATGACTTTAAAAAGGCAGTATTTTGTTTTAATTTTAACGTAAATAGTTTATGGATACGAAAGATGGATCGTTAAATCTCGTACTTAATTGTTTTTCTTTGCATCTGCACGCAGGATGACAAATACTGGGCACGCCGCAGAAAGAATAACTTTGCGGCAAAGCGCTCCCGGGATGCTCGCCGGCTGAAGGAGAACCAGATCGCCATCCGTGCGGGATTCCTGGAGAAAGAGAACACAGCGCTCAGACTGGAAGTGGCCGACCTGCGGAAGGAGCTCGGCCGCTGTAAGAACATTATGGCCAAATACGAGGCGCGGCACAGCCCTATGTGAGCCCCCCCCATCACCCTGAAAAAACCCGCCCACTTCCTTAGGAATAGCCCCGCCCACAACCATCCTCCAGGGACTTCTGTGCGCCTCATTTAGGCGGCCAATGTCTCCTCTTTTCACTTCCTCCCTCTCTCTCTTTCTCTCTCTCTCTTTCTCTACCAAACCCGTTTTGATTTTCTTAGTCGAAATCTTTAGCTGACGATTTATTTTAAATGTGTGTATTAGTGTCTGTCTTTTTCCCCGTATTCCACGCCACTCTTTTTATCAGTCTCCTGTGTTTATTCCTTCACCAACGATGGATTGTTTCTTTTGGAAATGATTCTACATGCCCTTTTATACACCTGCAATATGGACTGAGAATGCTGCTCACCCTCATGCCTGTCAATCAAACGCTCAGCCCATCCCTCTTTTCCCAGAGGCTCCGCCCACTCTCTGTTGCGCACGCTTTCTTCTTTATTCAACAGAAGTTTATTTGGTGTAAATTCATGTATTTTAAGTTGAATAGCCGTACGCACCTTCATTTTTCTTCTGATGTTTGTTTTAGTTTTTCCCGTTATTTGTGAATTTATTTTATTGTCTCTTTTAAAACCAACACCAGCGTTGTCGTTTTGTTTGTCTTCACTACATTGTCCATGGAGCAATAAGTCGAATTCTCTTCAGAGGGCAAACATGTATGAAATGTAAGCTAGATTCCTCTAAAGTTTCCTGTTTGAAAAGCATAGCGCCATTACGTGTGCATCACGTACATCATTTCCGCTGATCCGCGGAAACTTTCCCTCCGAAATGCCGAATGCGTTTAGTCTCGCTCTAACCCCCTGCACTAACGCGTGTTTCACAATCTGACCTGGTGCAATGCTTCTGTAGTACCTACACTATAACCTGCTTGATATATTTATGGACTTTTATTTTGTTGTTTTTTCATTTTCAGAGATATTCAGCTGTTAATAACTACTATGGTTATAGCTGTTCTTATTGTTATGGCTGTATAGTAATTTTCCTGATCAGTTATTGTTTTAATGGATATTTCGGCATGAATATTGTTTCAGAATGTGGCCTCAAGTTAACTGTAAATGGGTATTTTTATTTTTTTCAAATGGATGATTATTCAATCTTTGTTTTTGTTTTTTTTACCCGAAGCATGTTTTTTTTTGTCAGTAAAATAGATATTTGTAGTGATTGCGTGTTCGGCTGTATGACTGCAGTGAATGTGTTTGAAGAGGCGTTTGTTTAGCAGGTGTTGTCTCATATACTGTGGTTGAAACCCAATCAGTTTGTTTACTGCAGACCAAAACATACAGCACACAGAAGATTTATTAATAAAACAGAGTTTTAATGTTTATATATACACACACACACACACACACACACACACACACACACACACACACACACACACTATAAGTTGCGTTTTGTACAGTATTTTTCCTATGTGATACTGTCTGAATATTTTCAAGGCACAACAAATCCATAGTCGTACAAGAGAAATATATGATATTATATAGCTATATATCTATTATTCAGAACTATTTGACATAGTGTTTTGATATATTATGAGGTATATAACAGGGATTGTTATTCAGTCAATTGAAACCCACGATCTTATCTGGGCATTAAAAACCTTCTGCGTCCTTGTATTCAAATAGCCTTTAGTGTTCTGTCTCAGGGAACATTAGCATCCAGACCTCACCTTTCTCTAAATGGAAGGAGCTGCAATACCTCCTTTGACCACACGAGTCAGTATAACTCACACGTAATGCTTTTAATGAGTTTCTGATTTACCAGTATTGCTATTGGTTCTTTGAATGGAAATCTAAAGGCTATGTACTTTCTTGTTGAGTTTTGTTAATGAATGTTTCATGAGGCTGTTCATCGAGCTTTGCTTGGTTTGATTGTTAAAAGTCTTGTTGTCAATGGAGTCACCGGCTATGTTCGGACTAGCATACTAGCATGCAACTTGTACATTATCTGCAGTCAGGGTTGGACTGGGAAGAGAAATCTGCCTGGGATTTTACATGACAACTGGCCCAAAACATGTTGAGCATTTCGGGGCCGACACACCGGCCTGCTCGGTTCTCCCGATGGCCAGTCCGCCCCTTATTGGCCGCAAAGTGCGTCGGCCCACCAAGAAAATGCCCGGTATGCCAGATTACCAGTCCAGCCCTGTCTGCAGTGCGTAGTTGGCACTGCGCATAGTCGGGTTGAAAGTTAAGTCAATTTTTATTTACGAGAAAACCGGACATCTCACTCAAGTATACATGCAACATAGTGAGGTCATGTGGTAACCATGTAGTGTACTACTACAGTAGGAAGTAGTACGCTAGTGTTCTGAGTAATTACTGGTTGTAGAAAAACCTCCGGTTCAAAATCAGTTTTTCTCTATTATATTTAGCTTTCGCTGTATCCACCGGTGACTTCATTGTCAACAATAAAAGTCCTGTCTGCTCTAGTTCAGCCCAAGGTAACGTGCACATAATTGTGCATTTGTTGAGAATAGTTTGGGCAGAAATGGCGCTGATTTGTTTTTGTCCTGTGTTCTTTTTCATTTCCCTTTATTTTCTTGTTTGTTTGTTGCATAAATACAGATGTGAAGACTGTAGTGCGAGCTATGCGTGCATAAAGCCCTGTGTAGTTCACAAGCTGACTGTTTTCTGTCTGTACAAAACTCAAATAAATCCAGGATTAAGCCAAACCACTTCTCTTGAATAATGCCCCAAAACATACCTCCCCGAGGGCGAGAGGAAGAGCCACCATTGTTTTCAGAGTTTCATTGGGTGTTCCTTTCCTTCGCGGACGGGGAAACTATTGCATTTTGAAACATTCAGGGAAGCGTCCCTTGACATGTTTAAGTTTAGTCCTAGATTCCTTTGACAGTCCTATTTAGTCTAAGACCGAAGGAGTAAGGCCAGAAACATACTCTACTTAAAGCGTTCTTGCTTAACTGTGGTGGTAACAAACCTTAGAACTCAAGGAGGCCATAGTTTCCATCAAATGTTTCTGCCATTAATCCAGATGTTATTATTCAGCCAAGTCACCGGTTTAATTTGAACTTACTTGCTCAGCAAGATACTCTTCCAACTCCGTCACGACAGTGGTTCGAGAAAACCATCCGTAGAATATGTACATTTATGCTAATGTCCGCTATCGACCTTACTCACAGCAGCACCATCTTTCATTTTTGGTGGGAATGACAACGAGGTTGTGTGGATGGATGGTCTCTTCAATGGGTTCGATGGAAGTTTATAGTGTTTTTGGATCATTCCGCTGACTAAACATTTCAGTGGACATAATTTGTGGACAATTAGGAGCTTTTTGATATCTTTACACATTGCATTTCATCTAAGAGACGGTAGGTCTATCCCACACAGCCTCCTAGTCATTCCTGTCAAAAGATGGTGCTACTGCGAAGGGTCTATAGCACCCCTAGAGACAAAAGTGCCATCCTTTCTAGCTCACTACATATTACATTACTTGCGGCGTACCTCAGGGGCATGTATTAGGGCCATTACCTTTTCTTTTAAATTTAAGTTATTTAAATCAGCCTGTTCAGATGAGCTATCCCTATATGCGAATGATGCAGCAATTATTGTTTCACAGAAGGATAAGGGGGCCCTTGAGGACAGAATGAGCATAGAGATGCAAAAGATGTCAGCATCATTTTTGGACAACAAACTTTCCTTACACCTGGGTAAAACCGAATTCGTCTTATTTGGCTCAAGAGACAAGGTGAAGTTTTGGTAAAGTTGGGTGATGCCTTAATAGCATCTAAAACAGTTGTAAATTATGTAGGATGTCAAATTGATAATAAATTAACTGGGGAGATTATGGCACTAAAATAAATAAATAAAATCTGTAATATGATCGTCTTGATAATAAACATTTTAAGGATCTTTTTAAGTTGTTTGCCAATAAAAAAAAGAAGAAGTGTTTTTAATAAAATTGGGTTTAACCCATAACATTTTAAATCATATTATGGTATTTGGTTATCTACTTCAACTTGGTTAAAGATCAGCATAATTATGCCACAAAGGGTAATAACACTAATATCCATTCATGCAGTGGGGAAAAACACATTTGATATAAAAGTACAATTGTTTGGAATAAATGAGTCTCAGAGAAGTTTTAAACTAGCTGTTAAAAGATGGCTTATTTTGTAATTGAATGTTTACTTTTGATTAAATGTAGTGATTATTTATAGTCAGGGATGGATTACCAACCGGGCCAATGCCCAGGGGCCCTTGATTACCAGGGGCCCTTGACTACCAGGGGCCCTTGACTGCCTGGGCTTTAACGTTGCGCAATCCAGTTTGGCAATCTCCCTGCTTGAAAACCCTTCAACAATGAAAACTTTTGGCCATGAAAATGCACCACCTCAACAACTTTTGGAGGGGGGGGGCCCTTGGAGAAAATTGGCCCCAGGGCCTTTGCAAGTTACAATCCGTCCCTGTCTATGGTTTGTATTGTAAGTTTTTCTGCACCTATGCCCCCATCTTTAGAATTCCATTGAGGACCACAATGGAAATCAGCCTTTGGCTTAATTGTGTTTGTTTATCCTTGATGGATTTTTCAATTGTATGGGATGTTTTGTATTTATCATTCTTGTACATTTTGTTAAGCTTGTCAAATAAATCAAATAAAACAAAAACTTAAAATATAAATACAACCTACCCAGAGAGCACACGTACGTCTCAGAGACATCTGTTTTAGATCTTTTCATCTGGAAAGCATCTCGATCGAATTAACATCTGTTAAACATCTTAAAAAGATCAGATTTACAAACACTTTAAATCACAAACATCTCAAAGACATCTGCTGAATGTCTTATTGACATCCATGAGGGAACGTCTAATTGATGTCCCAGATAGCACACGTACATCTCAGAGATGTCCGTTCATCTGTAAAGCATCACGATCGAATTAACATCTGTTAAACATCTTAAAAAGATCAGATTTACAAACACTTTAAATCACAAACATCTCAAAGACATCTGCTGAATGTCTTATTGACATCCATCTGCTAGACATATAGACTTATATATGTAAACACACAAAAACAATAGACATCTGGGTGATATACGTGTGCTATCAGGAAATTGTTTATTTTGAAACACGTGTAAAACTTGTATAGATAGAAGTGTTTGCAAATTCACAAAGTCTTAGCTTGAGTTCGGATTTGCATACTTCTGCCATATGAGTAGTATTATGCAATTCTGTACTCAGCGATGATCTGTATCAGGTAAACTACTGTGGAAATTGTGAAATGGCCTCAAACTTGACATTTAAAATGTCTAGAATGTCAAATTAGCAGTGAGCCATAAGAGCATCTATAATCTTACCAACCTTTAGTTTTACTTTCAATCATATTTGGTGTAAACTGCATCTGTAATCTTTACCATTTGACATTTTTGAGAGTATTTTCAGTTCTCCAGGGAAGGACACACACACACACACACACACATTGAGACTTCAGGAAACAGAGTGGCATCTCCTCAATCCTGGCAGGAACCTATAACCATATTTACCCCAAGTGTAGTCCAGTGCCTTGAGTGACCAGACTATTCCACACGCATTTAAGAGTTTAAATTACTCAGACTGGATTGGACATGAACAGAATTAAGGGCTTCTGACGCTGCTTCGAAGACCATTCAGGAGTTCTGACCGATACCCAGCCCCCTAAACGCCCATCTTACTCACAACGCTATTTGCTCACGGGTAATTTTTGCCCATTGAAGGCAAAACCTAAAGACAGTATTTAATGATCATGAGGCAGAAGTTTTGATCTTGAGTGTCATCAATGACATCATAAATCTGAAGCTTTCTGCTGCCAACTCTGGTCTCCTTATCTCACTCTACCTTCAGTGTCCAATAAAGGATTCAGTGTTTCTCTCAAGTTCTTCCTCTTTTTGCTCACCGAATGGTGTCTAGGTTCTGTTTTCCCTTTCATGGTAGCGTGTAATAAAGCATTAGCTCATAAACTGCAGCTTTCTGAAGTGGTCATTTACTCACCCTTCCCAGATAGCAAGAAGATGTGCGCCAAATCTGGTTTATTTTTGGCACTTCTGGTTTGGTTCTGGTGGTGAAATTGTAACACCTTTGTGTGATAATGAGCTTTACATTTGTCTCACTGGCAAACTGCCAATTTTCCATTGTTGCCAACGGTTTGCTGCAGGCAGGGCCGTAGCAGGAAATTCTGGGCCCCTTGACTATATATTGCTCAGGGCCCCTTTCCTATTAAAATAATGCAGTATTGAATTTGATGTTGGGCCCCCTGGATCTTTGGGGCCCTACTATCTTTACCACCTATCACCCCAATAGCTACGGCACTGGCTGCAGGTTCACCACCTGTGAAGAGCTGCAAACTTCTGGCAAACATCTCCAGCGAATCACAAGCTCATTTGCATGTGAAAATAATGCAAGTTTGTGGCTTGTATGCCTCTAGATTGTGTTCCATGAGAGAGATTACAGAATTGTCATATTTCATACATAACAAATAATGTTATGTATGAGGCCTGGAAAGCTCAGCGAGTATTGACGCTGACTATCACACCTGGAGTCGCATGTTCAAATCCAGGGTGTGTTGAGTGACTCCAACCAGGCTTCCTAAGGCAACCGAATTGGCCTGGTTGCTAGGGTGGGTAGAGTCACATGGGGTAACCCCCTCGTGGTCGCTATCTTGCTCTCAGTGGGGCGTGTGGTGAGTTGTGCATGGATGCCGCGGAGAATAGCGTGAAGCCTCCACACGAGCTACGTCTCCATGGTAACGTGCTCAACAAGCCACGTGATTAGATGCGCGGATTGACGGTCTCAGATGCGGATTCATCCTCCGCCACCCCGATTAAGGTGAGTCACTACGCCACCACGAGGACATTGAGAATTGGGCATTCCAGATTGTGGAGAAAAATGTATGTCGGGAATTTTTAGAATCGGGAATTTCGAATTATAAGTAAAATAAGTTCTGATGTGAAAATGACTTGAAAGGACTTTTACGCTTTGTTCTAGAACATAAACTACATGGTCATACCTCAGTTGTGCATTTTTGCTAACTCGTCGCTAAATAAGGACTACAACCGACGTCCATTTTATGATGCATGTAGCTCACGTGCTGATGGTAGTTGTAGTCCTTAATTAGCATTGTGATAGCAACATATCACCCCAATGGTGATGGTGTAGTGGCTAAAGCACAGGGCTGTTAATCAGAAGGTCACAGGTTTTAACCCCACGGCCACCACCATTGTGTCCTTGAGCAAGGCACTTAACTCCAGGTTGCTCCGGGGGGATTGTCCCTGTCATAATTGCACTGTAAGTCGCTTTGGATAAAAGCATCTGCCAAATGCATAAATGTAAATGTAACATGCCTTTTTAAAAAGAAACAGTAGCTTCCAAATTAACGTTTGCTTGTAATATGTAATTGTATTTTCTAGAACAAAACGTTGAAGTCTCAAGGTAATTCTGACCACATTACTTTTGCATTTTTATTTATTTTACACATAAATCTAGAACTGCCATTATTAAACCCTTTAGCTCCAAATTGCTCCTTGTCTTCCGGGTTTTTTGGACTACACCTCGAACAGCTCTATGGGCACAAAGTTGACGCTTATATCAAAAGGCGACCGATGTAGCTAGATATCGGCCTACTGGATATTTACTACCCCTGATGGCACACGTCACAGTGTGTTTACATCTGGAAGACGTATTTTGTACATGGTTTGCTCATCTGTATTTGTCTGTATTACGTCACAATTCGCTTGTGATGCTTTCCAGATGAAAAAGATCTAAAACAGACATCTCGGAGACGTACGTTTGCTATCTGGGACGCTGTCGGAACCAACCCGATCTCATGATGGTCTCGCACGATGTTGTTTGCATAAACTCATACGATTTCATCATACGCAAATTCCCATATGTGTAATGCGGAGACAAGCGCGAGTTCCGCGCACGAGGCGTTAAGTACTTACTTATTAATATTATGCCTGTACCCGAACCCCTTATCGAAACTTAACCAATCTGTAGAGTGTGTAAACATGATAGGAAGCTGTTGAGTGACAGAAGTGAGTAATCGTCGCGTATCCGATGGAAACGATGTCCAGCGCCGCCATTGGCTGTCGTACGACATCATACTAAATGTAGAAAAGTCGTATGAATCCTGCCGGTTTCGCCGTGAGAGTGTGTTGGTCTGAACAAACTTGCGTACTTGGTAAACAAAGCCATACTTTTTAAAGAGAAACCTTTGGAGTGACGAGACCCTCATCAGACAGATGTGAAACAATCATGCTGCAATACTCGTGATAAAATTATCGCACTCATGAGATAACCCGAACACTGTTGCGGCTTTCTTTTATTAACACTTTAGAAACGTACGTATTGGACACATACAGTCTTGTAAAACCAGCACCAAACCTCAGAATGGATGGCAAGACGTTCAGAAGCATCAGATGAGGTTTTTCAGTTGGATTCGACAAGGCCAGTGTGCCCAAAAAAAGTGTTTTCAAAAGTCAGTTTGTCCCAGAGTACAATTCAGAATGACTCTGATCATGCAGTCCGAGTACATATCATCAAACACTCTAAAATTATAATAATGAAAGAATAAAGCATGTTTTATTAGCCTTCGAGTGCACATTAAATGACATCACATAACACTAAAGCTGCAATCAAGACCTTTTATTCGCCATCCCACAACGGTTTAGCACTTTTAATGTGGTTTAACACACCTCTGAGTTTGAAATCACACAGTGTAGTCAGTCAGAACACATCAGTGTTGTAATTGGACTGCAAAGTCAGTTCAACAGCGGTGCTAAAAATGCAATCCAAACCGCTGTAAACAACTGCAGCTGAATGCATTCAGTGTCACAGATGATGCAACATTAACCAGTGGCTGGAATGAAACGGTGATATTTAAAAGAATCTCCCAAAGAACTCACTTTCCCATGATCCTTTACATCAATCGGCTCTAGTCACTGAATAAAGGCATGGTGAGGGGCATGATGGGAAATGTAGTCCACGTGTGGATTTTGCACTGTTGACATTCTAAAGTTCATTGGCTCTTGGTTTAGAGGGAATATCTTCAGGATACTGTGGTAGAAAATGAAAATTAGGAACATAAATGTCTTTTCCGAGGGATATTATGCACAAACAAGCAAAGACCCAATAAGGGGACTGTTATTTAATGTACAACTGCAAAAATATATATATTATTGGCCCTCAAATCACACAGTTGATCCCTCTCTACCATACGGATGAATCTCACAAAACTCATCTAGAATAGGTTGGAGACATTTCAACCCCAAATTTTTAAACATTTAGCTGAAATATCTGTTGAAAATTGTGCTGAATTTTAGACACATGACAAAGTGTTTCTTCAAGGCGTTTTGGGCAGTGAAAAACTTTGTAAAGTGACAGAAACCTTGTGTGCATATACCCAAAAATGGTAGCTCTCAACATTGAAAGGGTTGTATAGAAAAAATATATATATATATATTCAACATATATTCTCTGGAAACAAGCCATTTTGCTATTTAAAAGGAGTCATGAAATGGAGAATCAAATTTTCCTTGATATTTAGACATATAAGAGGTAACAGTACTATAAAAACATACTTCTGAAACTAAATTTCAGAACTCAAAACATCCTCCCCAGCCTAAAAAGAGCATTTATAGTTGCCACGCTGCTGAAACGGCTCGTTTTAAAATCTGCCTGTTCGTGATGTCACGAGACATTGCACATTTGTATTTACACGTCCCACAACGTGCGTCATCGCACCCTTGGCGCACAATTCGAGAGAGGAGGCCTTGTGCGGCTAACTATTCCTGAACACCGAAGGGGAACCATCAGGACTATTTTGAATTATATCTGTACATCAACGTGAACTACACAGACTCTTTGACCGCTGCCATGCACCTGCCGCATTTAAAATACGCGGTGTCAAGTTGCAACTATGAAAGGGAGAGGCAATTCTCTCATTGAGCTGCTGCCTCTGTCGTGGATGCGTCCTTTCGCCCATCTGTGTCAATTGTTGGTGTATGTAAACATAGGACATCTTTGACGATGGACATCTTTGTATATATTCTGATGCAATGTGTTGCATGTGTGTTGTGTGTAAACCCTGAAATGTAGTTTTCTAATGTCAAGGTTCATTCTCTTGATTGAGGGGCTGCACAATGTTAGCCAATCAGAACAGAGGGCATTGACGTTGAATGAGGTGCTCAGGCCAAAAACGAGTGTTTCAGACAGAGGGCCAAAAAAAGTGTGGCAAATTATTATATATTACTAAATTACAACTGTTTTGGTGCAAAGCAACTTTAATAACATTATCAGTGGACCTCAGGGAAGATAATGAAATTATAAAAAATAGCACTTCATGACCCTTTTAAGTACATTTATGTTTTGATAATATCACTGGAAAAATCACACAAAAACACAGATTTGTGCACTGTACCTACAGCATATTATCTGCCTATAGCATCCGATCAATGCATCCTCTACCTGATAAAAATGGGTTATAAAATAGAAGTGGTTCTTCCGGTTAGAAAAGTGCCGCATAGAAAAAAAAACCTCTACACAACACTCTCAAATTCTGCCGAAAGAGCAGAATATGGGGAAGGAGAGCTCAAGACCATGAGCACTTTGTAGAAAACAACTGGCTAATGTACGTCTGAGGTAAAAAAAATAAAATAAAATAAAGTGAGTTAAGATGCAAAAATATGTTTTATACACAATGTCCTGAACATTTAACAAGAAATCAGAAAGAGAAACACAAATTATCCAAAATGATTCACTACAGATGATGTGACAGCACAGTGTGTGTCGCGCACGTTTGCGTTTAGGAATGCACCACAAAATCATTAAAGATCAAAAACAGAATAAAGATTCATGACATCCATGTGAATCTGCTTTTAGAATATTTACACAATACTGACTGTAAAATACTACAGCTATATAACTGCATACATTCAATACTGCAGTGTGCACACTCGCTCACACACACACACACACACACACACACACACACACACACACACACACACTCGCTCACACACACACACACACACACACACACACACACACACACACACACTCGCTCACACACACACACTCACACACACACACTCGCTCACACACACACACACACACACTCACTCACGCTCACACTCGTGCACACTCGCTCACACACACACACACTCACGCTCACACTCGTGCACACTCGCTCACACACACACACACACACTCACACTCGCTCACACTCGCTCACACACACACACACTCACGCACGTGCACACTCACACACACACACACACACACACACACTCACGCTCACAATCGTGCACACTCGCTCACACACACACACACACACACACACACACTCACACTCGTGCACACTCGCTCACACACACACACACACACACTCACACTCACACTCGTGCACACTCGCTCACACACACACACACACTCACGCTCACACTCGTGCACACTCGCTCACACACACACACACACACTCACACTCGCTCACACTCGCTCACAAACACACACTCACGCACGTGCACACTCACACACACACACACACACACACACGCTCACACTCGTGCACACTCGCTCACACACACACACTCACGCACGCGCACACTCGCTCTCACCCACTCACGTGCACACTCGCTCTCTCACACACATTCTCTCACGCACACATGCACACACACTCTCTCACGCACGCACACACACTCTCTCACGCACGCACACACACACACTCTCTCACGCACACACACACACACTCTCTCACGCACGCGCACACACACACACTCTCACGCACGCACTCGCACACTCTCTCACGCACGCACACACACACTCTCTCACGCACGCACACACACACTCTCTCACGCACGCACACACACACTCTCTCACGCACGCACACACACACACACACTCTCTCACGCACGCACACACACACTCTCTCACGCACGCACACACACACACACACTCTCTCACGCACGCACTCGCACACTTCACTGTTCCAAGTTGAGAAGAAAATCGTAAAAGTGAATCTCACAAAAGCTACCAAGGAAATGTCTCGATTATATTTCATACCCAAAACCAAAGACATCAGAAATTGTGTTTTGCGCAAAGAAAATAAAACCTTTAAGTACCATTTATTTTTTATAAATGATTGACATATTTAATATATTATATGTAAAGTATTTACTGTAAACATCATGTAGTATTTGTTGTAGAGGTCGACCGATAGTGGAACGAAGGTGGTGATCACCGCATTCTCGTATTCTTTCTTTATTATGGCGGGATTTATGGCTTTATTCCAATTAGTCCAAAATAAATAAAATCCCAGATGCAGTTTTTTGTTCAACCAAAATCCCAATAATAAGATTTGGTGCATAACGAGTATAAACAAGCCCGAAACACGCTGGGGACTCTTATTTTGAAATGACTAAATGATGAAAAAAAACAATCGGCAACTATCGACAGATACTTGCCGATAATCGATAGTTCCAAAAAAGCAACTATCGGCACCGATTAATCGGTAAAACCGATATATCGGTCTACCTCTAATTTGTTGTACTGCTTTTAATTCATGCCGATTTTTGCTTTTATAAATGATAATAAATAAAAAAAACATTTTATATCATTATTATTAAATGTTTATATATATATAAATATAAATAATGAGAATTTGGGGTAAAATGTGATTAGCTCTCACGGAAACAATGTCACATTGCACATCAGTTCTGATATTTCTTGAATTTGGGGTGAACTATGACCCAGACATGTTCTTGACAGACTTCATGAGATTCACCCGTAAACATTACATGGTCGTACTGGTAAACTAGTTGACGTTCGCTGTGGTGTTATCCGGTGAGTGACCGTAGTGCGAGAGACAGCGACTGAGAAGAGGAAATGTTTTGCTCAGGTTGGCGGAGTGAGTTAAAGTGCTCAAGCATCCCTGATCTCCTCTGCTGTGGGGCTGCGGTAGAGGTATTTCCAGATGGCATAGTAGTGGATGGCAGCAGCCAGCGCAACGAACACGTGCCAGATCGCGTGAGCGAATGGAATGACACCGTCCGATTTGAAGAAGACGACGCCCAGGCAGTAGATGAAGCCTCCGAACGCCAGCTCGTACAACCCGTCTGTGTTATTCTGTTTAAAGAGAAAACCGAGCACAATTACTGACATGACAATCATTCAAATAAAGCACAAAAGATCTGTACATTATCTGAAGAAAATGCCAGTGCTGCTTGCCCTTTCAAAACATATGACCATGAATGCTAGGGGGTTCTGATTGGTGTTATAGCGTTGAATATTAAGGGTTCAATACAAGTTCAAATAATACACACAGTTTAACAGATTAATGCAAGTGCTTTTATAAAATTATACACTTCACATTTCTGCCTTTAAAAATTGGCCCCATTGACTTCCATTGTAAAAGCCTCACTGTAACCTCTTTTAAAGAAAATGAGGGATGAAATTAAATACTTTTTTTGCCACAAATGCTGTGGAAAGAGCTTAACTTGCACTGAACCTGTAAGAAAAGTTTGTATTGCTCATTTCTGTTAAGAACATGCACCGACAGCACCCCACCACAAGGGGGCGGCAGAGACTGATGCATTGCACACAAGTCCTACATTTACACTTTGTAAGTAAGAGTGAATCTCATCTCATCATATTTCACCCCAAAATCAAAAATAATAAATAAATGATCTATTAAAGTACGTGAAGCCAATTTAAAAATGATATTTTCATCATAATGCATTTTTCATTCATATCAACCCTAATGCGAAAACATTATTGAAAATGTAGAGTATTTATTAATTAAGGTAATAGCTGTTGTACTGCCTTTAGCTTGTAGCCTATAGATTTAAATAAAAATAAAAATAATAATAATAATAATAATAATTAACCGTTGTGTTTACATTGAAACACAAGGGTGACGAAACGTTTAAGAATCCTGAATAACTTCCAAGCTATTAATTAGGGCTGGGCGATATTGGAAAACAAGCATGCCTCAATATTTTTCAATCTTTCCCCAATAAACACTGTATGTATTTGTTCTAAAATGGCCATTTCAATCCATTTCATCCATTGCTGTCAATAAATATGATATATTGCATATCTTTTAACATGTTTGTTTAATTGCTAAATGTACAGGTATATACATTGATTGGTTGAACATGTGATAAAAACCGGTACTGTCTCTTTAAGAAAACCGGCATATCTGTAAAGAGCATCTTTAAATTAGCGCAGGTTAATGAGGGACTTGAATGCCTTCATCTCATCTGTGCTATTAATGATTACAAATAAATGTTTATTTTTTGTTGAACGAGTATTAAGAGGCATTTATTTATTGACAAATTGTTTGCGTGGATCTTATCTTTGGACAAACATGGAATGACGTTTTGGATCTCGATGCTGAATACTCCACCAACGCACTACACAATTAATTCACATTTTTACATTTATAGAAGGTAAAATCTTTACTGTGACGGGCAAAGACAAAAAGTCAAATAAATAAAATCCGCAATGCAGTTTTCAAACAAAATCCTAATAATAACTAGAAACAATTAAGAATTGATACATAACGTGGGACTTTTCAGTATAAACAAGCCCGAAACACACTGGGGACTCTTATTTTGAAAAGACTAAATGATGAAAAAAGTACCGGCAGCTATCGACAAATTTTTGTAGATAATCGATAGTTTAAAAAGCAACTATCGGCACCGATTAATCGGTAAAACCGATATATATCGGTCTACCTATAGTTGAAAATGCAAGTGATTTCCTCTCATTGTAGTGAAGGGTTGCGCAGAGTAAAAGATCAATTTTAGGATTCAAGAATCGATATCGAGATTGTTCAAATGAAGATGCATTGGGAAATCAATATTTTTTACACACGCCTAATCACAAATATTAATTACAACAGACCAGCCCTGCTGGTAAATAAACAATCTCTTAAACATCTCTAGTAATTTGTTCAAGTTATTTAAATGTGAGGTTAATTAGGGGTGTGCTAATTAAGACTAGATTAGCTCAGCAGGAAGTGACTCACCATTGATGTCACCACAAGTGCGGGAAAAAAGCCCATGGTCAGATAAAATGCCAACTCCACCAACTTATACCTGTACAAACACAAAAAACACAGATTTATATATGATCAGACACAAGTCATTTCTTTTAAATGAGGTTCTACAGTGTGTAAGCCCTTGAACTGCACTGAGAGAAAAAGTTTTTCCCCTCATAGTTGTTTGATGACATTACAGAATAAGTTACTCAGAGAAGCTGAAAAACAAGTTTAACTGCAAGCTAACGACCCTACATCAGTGTGGAGTGTCCCAACACAACATACTAATTACAGGACTCCTACCACAACCCTGTGGTGGACCAACAACTGGCTGACGACCTGAATGTGTTCTACTGCAGATTTGAAAGGCCCAATCTCACACCCCACACGCACTCTGACCTTCACTACACACAAACACCTCTTGCAACCCCCCTCCTGCTACTCAACCTGCACTTCAGATCTGTGAAGATGATGTGTGCTGTGTCTTCCAAAAAACAAAAGAGAAGGAAAGCACAGGGAACCGATGCTGTTTCACCCGCTTGTCTAAAATCCTGTGCAAACGAGCTGGCCCCCCTCTTCACACAGATCTTCAATCGATCACTGGAGCAGTGTGATGTCCCATGCTGCTACAAACGCTCCAGCAACATTCCTGTCTTAAAGAAACCAAAAATCACAGGACTTAATGACTACAGACCTGTCAGCCTGACGTCTGTGGTCATGAAGTCATTTGAGAGACTGGTGTTGGCCCACCTGAAGGACATCATTGGACCCTTTCTAGATCCCCTTTAATTTGCTTATTGTGCAAACAGGTCTGTGGATGATGCAGTCAAAATGGGATTGCATCATGTCCTGCAACATCTGGACAGACCGGGACATACGTAAGGATCCTTTTTGTGGACTTCAGCTCGACTTTCAACACAATCATACCAGATATACTCCGGACTAAGTTAAACCAACTCCCTGTTCCCACCTCTACCTGTCAGTGGATTACCAGCTTTCTGACAGACAGGCAGCAGCTTGTGAGACTGGGAAAATTCACTACCAGCACCTGTACCATCAGCACTGGTGCCCCCCAGGGATGTGTGCTCTCCCCACTACTCTTCTCCCTGTACACCAATGACTGCACCACCAAGGACCCCTCTGTCAAGCTCCTGAAGTTTGCAGACGACACCACTGTCATCGGCCTCATCCGAGATGACTATGAGTCTGCATATAGAAAGGAGGTTGAACGGCTGGCTGTCTGGTGCAGTCAAAACAACCTGGAGCTGAACACGCTCAAAACGGTGGAGATGAATGTGGACTTTAGGAAGAACACCCCAACATTGTCCCCCCTCACCATTCTAAACAGCACTGTGGTAGCAGTGGAGTCATTCAGGTTCCTGGGCACTACCATCTCACAGGACCTGAAGTGGGAGATACACATCGACTCCATTGTGAAAAAGGCCCAGCAGAGGTTGTACTTCCTTTGCCAGCTGAGGAAGTTCAACCTGCCACCAGTGCTGCTGAAACAGTTCTACTCAGCAGTCATTGAGTCTGTCCTCTGGTTTGGTGCAGCTATGAAATGGGACATCAGAAGACTACAAAAGGACAGTTCGGTCTGCTGAGAGGATTACTTGTTGCCCCCTGCCCTCCCTTCAAGAACTATACACTTCCAGAGTGAGGAAAAGGCTGGTAAAATCACTCTGGACTCCACTCACCCTGCCCACTACCTTTTTGAACTGTTGCCTTCTGGCCGGCGCTACCGAGCACCACAACCGTCAGGCACAGGAACAGTTTTTTCCCTCAGATTATCCATCTTATGAACAGTTCAAACTGCCCCATTGAGCAATAATTATGTGCAATCATTTAGTCTTTTTTCCTTCCTCTGGGGAAAAAATAAATAAATAAAAAATGCACTGTACAAACAGATAACAGATTTGTATTAGAATTGCACTATGTGTGTGTGTGTGTACATATGTGTATAATTATTTTGTATTATTATCCATGTCTTGCTGCTGTTGTTTTGTATTGCTGTGTACTAGAAGCTCCTGTCACTGAGACAACTTCCTTGTAAGGATGCACTGGATCGGGGTATCGGTCCGATGAGCCCGACCAAAATCAATACTGTGTGTTAGTCATGTTCCTTACTGTCAAGCTCCAAAAAATGACATTAAAAACACCATTAAAGCGGTTCATTTGACTCGTGCATTTATTCAAAGCCGCTTGAAGACGTGCGATATCTCTGTGAATCACAAAAGGCTGTTTAATAAGTAGATGTATAAAATGCACGCGCAGCTCCAGCGCATCGGTGAATGGCGCTGCTCTGTTTACAAACACACACTCACTCACTCGCGGCTATTTTTAGCCTTCACACGGTGCGCAATGTTTGAGCGCAACTATTGAGATGCTCAATAGTTCGGTTCACTTATAATATGCATTTAGAACGGCACCGGAGGTGCATTTTACCAGAATGTGAATAAGAAGTGGATTAAACTACTGTGAACTACAAACAGACACATACAGGACGTCCTGGAGACTTCAGAATGTCAAAATAAAAGCGTGAGGGGTTAAAAGTTAAAAGGTGCAGGATTGAGATTTCAACTTAAATATTGTTATAATATATTATAATAGTAATATACAGTAATATATCTCAATCCTGCACCTTTTAACATTTAACCCCTCACGCTTTTATTTTGACATTCTGAACTCTCCAGGACGTCCTGTATGTGTCTGTTTGTGGGCTAGTTCACTGTAATAAAAAATAACTGTGTGAATGAAAGTGAGCTGATGTCTTACAAATAAATTTAACAAAAAAACAAAAAATGTTTCTTTTCTACTGAAGATTGAAGACTGGAATTACTGTTAATTTTGTTGCTACATTATCCAGTACACTAGTTAATAATAAAGTGTTTCTTAATAATCTATAAGTTTATATTGAAATAATGTGTCGTTAGAGGTTTGTGTTTCTTTACATATTAAACAGTAACCCCAATTAGTTCCACACAATAATGTAACAATATTATATATTGATTATGCAAAAACATAATCGGCCGATACTGAGATTTCCGATATCGGAATCGGAAGAGAAAAAGTGGTATCGGTGCGTCGCTAATTCCTTATGTGTAAGCACACTTGGCAATAAAGCCGATTCTGATTCGGACTATGGATGCTGATATTGATAATGTGCTTTTTTAAATTGCTGGCCCATGATAACATGCGCTAGAAAGATGTCTTTGCGACGCCTCGAAGTTTGTTGGTACCGCATGCTAGTTGTTAGCTTGCAAGCAAAATAAATAAATAAGCAAATAAATAAATACAATTCTTATGTGTTGCCTTTTAAGGAAAACAAAAAAAAAAAAAAAAAAACATTTTTTTTTAAAAAATTAAAAAAAAAGATTTAATATTTTTTAAGGGGAAAAAAACTAATTTTGAGAGAAAAAAACATTTATAGAACAAAGGCTCACCTAGTTTACCAAAAATTCACCAAGTGAAAATTAGTTTTTCACAGAGCAGTTCAGACCTTCCATACTACAGACTAAAAATGCCTCATTTCCTTTAATATAAAAAAATAAATCTGAAAAATACACACCGTTACCCGTTTAAAATGTCGAAATATTCCTACTAAATGCACAAATTTACATGGACTCCAAAGAAAACACATTTGTATTTTAACACATGGTGGTCACTCTCAGACCCTTTTGTCAAAAAGTTGTTTATTTAACCCAATATTACACATACTTTCATCATGATTCTTGCCCTTTGTTTAAAATGCTAATAACACAAATATCCAGCGATCTAATTTAAAGCAAAATCTGAAACATGAGATAATTCAAGAACATGGCTTTTGAAAGGTGTGAACCAATGCATAAATTTGTTTTCGTTTATGTATTTTTTTAACATACTTTTCGTGGTAGTTAAACACGTAGATGGTTCCCGCTGCCGCCATCAGCCAAACAAACCAGCGCATGTGAGCAGCGAACGGCCCGAGCTCGCGTAGATTCAACCTGCAGAAACACACCGATAAAACTAAATAAAACACCAAGATAACAATAAATAAAAAGACATGCTCAATAAATAACGACACTCATTTTTAGTAAATCACAATAAACAGTTCTTCTGCTAGTTACATCGCGCATTAGCCTAACTGTCCTGTGACCGTGCATCAATCGAATCCTCCAGTTATGCGTATATCGCCATTACAACATGATGAGCCGTTGCCAGATCGCGGCATCACTAAGTTGTATTTTAATGAGCTAAAACGTCACGCATAAATGCATTTTAACACAATGAGTTCACGTCCTATAAATGGACGATTACGTGACTGAAATAAATGATATAAATGAGAGATATGTGGCCAAAGCAGCTACTGTGAAAATGGAAATATGTGGCGTGATTGAGACTAAAAGGTGTTTAGCGGTAAGGTGCAATTAGTTACACAAAAATGTATTTTTTTGCCTATTTTTGAAAATTGACCATCGATTTTAATGGTGTAATGTTTAATAAAACGAAACGAATAAACCTTAAAACCTTGAGTTTTTTTCATTTAATTAAATTAGCGTAGATCATTCGTTAGGTTTGCTCTGACATCACAGACAGCAGGGGAAATGCACTATTTTATAAATGCAAAATAAAAATACATATTAATTACTAGTATCAATTGGTTATTGATATTGATTTAATGATGTTAATTATACAGGCAACCTTCTAACTAGTTACATTACGAAAATATGAAGTTTTTAATCATTTGTCACATTTTCGCTTATTAAAAATAAACAAATCCATGTATTCAATCAATAAATACGATATTATATCGCATATATAATTTGTTAAATTTTTTTGGGTTTAATATCATAATTTGTACCATATAAAGGTATTTACATTGATTTGTTGAGCACGTGCGATAAAAGCGGTACTGTCTCTTTAAGAAAACCAGCGTTTCTGTAAATGAGCGCATGCTAACGAGAGAGTCTTGAACGTCTTTATCGCATCTGTTCTACGTCTGATTGGAAATAAATGTTTCTTTTTGTTGTTTTTGATCAACAACTGAATGTAGAGAACAGAAAGGAGATTAAAAGAGACATTATTTAATGGCAAATCGTTCACGTGGATCTCTTCTTTGGACACACGGAACAAATTTTACTCGCAACATGTGGTACATGCATTAAATATATAATGATTAAATAATTATAAATATAATATATAAAATAACACTTCAAATATTTTAATTGCATTACATTATAGAAGACAATACAAAAATCTACTTAAGAAACCAACATATTGTTTATTTCCATATTATTGGCCGACAGTCGCAATTGAATTCGTAAATCTGTTCAAGGTAGATTTATCATAAGGGCATTTATAAGGACGCAATGTAGAGATGCATCAGATGGATGATTTTGGAGCTTCTATATGAGCTTTACTTCAGTTGCGTCACATCATAAACACATTAAATGTAGTCTGAAACTTAGAAAAACACGTCTCGATATCCCTCCGCTCCGTCCAGCTGAGTTTAAACGCATTCTCATCTTGTGTTGCCGCTAGTGTCAAGCAAGCCCATGTGCGGTTTGTTGCCTTTACAACTGGAGTTTCGCTTATCGCCCCCTGCTGGAAACAAGTGGTACTTCAAGCTTGAATTGCTCAGATGGTAGGAATGTTCCTTATTAATAAGTTATCGCAAATTATTAATTAATAATCGCACCGAATTAACTTGTTAAATCGCCAGCCCTAAATAAATTGGAACTGGCCATATAATCATGTGTAGTTTGGATCGCAATATTAATAGACTTACCAACTTCTAAAGGGGGAGATAAAATACTTTCCTATTTCTTTTGTTGTTGATGTCAAAGGTCATGTGTCCAAGTAACCTCAAATATACCCATTACATATGTTAGTTTTCTTATTATTATTATTCTTCCTCCCCAAAAGTTGTCTAAGGCAGCCCACTGAACCGTTCGTAGGACAATGCTGAAATTTGGCACACTGATAGGGATGTGTATGAACAGCCCCTACACCAAATTTGGGGTATTTAGGACAAACTCTATAGCGCCACCACAAGTTCATAAATGCACTTTTCTTGCGCGAGTATCTTTCAAACCCGCTTGCCCTCGAATACAACATTTGTCCCCGAGTTTGTCACATATCAGGCAGCTAAATCACACTTCTGCCATTGTTTATGCATTTCAAAATTCTCAGGTCTTCTTTTCAGCCAATGTCAATATTGTTCTATAGATCTATGCAGTTCGTGGTAATAACAATAAGGTTTAAAGAGATAAAGAAACTGTACCATGGAGTATATGAGGCAGCAATAAAGAAGTATATGACGACTCGGTCACACATGTGGAAGCAGTTCTCCATAGACCTTCAAACACAACACACAAGAAATTACACGTTTAAAAGAATAAAAATTAAGAAGTGACGGTTTGCAGTGTTGTTTGAAACTGGAGTAGATGATATACATTACATATGGTGCCAATTCATTGCAGTGTCTAATTTGGTATGCTTACATGTAAATAACGACTTAGATTGAATTTTGTTCCTCACACATGACTTTAGAGAATAAAGTGTGAGGAATATGGACTACTTCAATGGTAATCCTTTTGACACTCCCATTGTATGGAAAACTATTCCTGCTGTTAAAATGCTCTGAACTCGACACTATGTTAATGTTGACTTTGTTGTGACTGTCATCTCAATGTTTACTGGCCCATGTGATGGCATTTGAAGGCAAACGGACCTCATGTGGCCCTTCTTCCATGAAATGATGTGAAAGACCGTTGAGAAGAGGAACAGGGCGATCAGACCCATGCCGTACACCCATGCCGTGATTCGCTCCCAGCGGTCATCTGACAGCCGGTGTAACAGCGCCACGCCCACAAATGCTGGCACTATCAAGAACTACACAGAGAAATGGAGGTAGATTTAAAGTGACAGGATCCGATTTGGCGTCTTAAAGGTACAGTAGCAAAAACAGCTCGTTTAAAGGAATATTTCAGGTTCAGTGGAAAATTAAAATGTCATATAACAGTTTTTAGGTGCAACTATTTAGTTCTACAACATTAAAGTCACGCATGAAGGCAAATTAATCCTCTCTTACCGCATGGGTGTAGCAGTTCGCCGCGTGTTCATAACATGTGGGCTGATAACGGCAGTTTGCAGCCGCCCGGCTGTTCATAAACCTGAAACACAACAAACATCACATTAATATTTAAAACATGCATTCAGTGTGCAAACTGTGTTCTGATTGTGTATACCATAAAAATCCAATCAAATTCAAGACGTTTGTAAAGAAAACCAGTAATTTTATCTTCTGTATCGGTCTAAAACAACACATGGTAAACTGTGATCTAATTAACAGATATGAATGAGCATGCACAGAAAACACCTTGTAACTTATTCCAATCGAAAGCCGTTTTTGCCATTCTGGCCAGATCTTATTTCACGTTTGATTTGACTCTAGCCATTGGAAACAAGCCCATTGTCTTCTCTGCAGGGTGACTTATGTAGATGTGTTTTGTTTTCGGTTTGTCTCAAACTCCTAGTACAGTTCTGCTTCCTCTCCTCCATTCACCCATGCAGATAAAGTCAGTTCTCCTTCTGACACTGCAGATGTTTGGAGAGGAGATATCAGACAATGCACGAGCCTGTATCTGAAAACAGAGTCAGTATTTAGCCGATGCATTATGTCTCTGCTATACGTGATCTGTTCTCTGAATAGATCAACAAAGACCTCTGTTTGGTTTGATCAGACTATATGTACTGAAATAAACTTTGATCAGAACACAAAATGGGCTTGCATCTTAATACACAATCTGATCTATGCATCACGAATAGACTAAAAGATACAAGCCATTATAAAGCGTTCAGACCATGCACTGTAATAAAAGCATGATCAGACTACAGGATGAGCTTTTCAGTGCATGGTCTGTTCTCGCAACTAGATAAAGTTAGTAAATGCATGGTGCGATCTCGCAATTGCAACAAAGTTAATAAATGCATGGTCCGATCTCGCAACTGCAACAAAGTTAATAAATGCATGGTCCGATCTCGCAACGGCAACAAAGTTAATAAATGCATGGTCCGATCTCGCAACGGCAACAAAGTTAATAAATGCATGGTCCGATCTCGCAACGGCAACAAAGTTAATAAATGCATGGTCCGATCTCGCAACTGCAACAAAGTTCATAAATGCATGGTCCGATCTCGCAACTGCAACAAAGTTAATAAATGCATGGTGCGATCTCGCAACGGCAACAAAGTTAATAAATGCATGGTCCGATCTCGCAACGGCAACAAAGTTAATAAATGCATGGTCCGATATCGCAACTGCAACAAAGTTAATAAATGCATGGTCCGATATCGCAACTGCAACAAAGTTAATAAATGCATGGTCCGATCTCGCAACTGCAACAAAGTTAATAAATGCATGGTCCGATATCGCAACTGCAACAAAGTTAATAAATGCATGGTGCGATCTCGCAACTGCGAAAAAGTTAATAAATGCATGGTGCGATCTCGCAACTGCGAAAAAGTTAATAAATGCATGGTCCGATCTCGCAACTGCAAAAAAGTTAATAAATGCATGGTCCGATCTCGCAACTGCAACAAAGTTAATAAATGCATGGTCCGATCTCGCAACTGCAACAAAGTTAATAAATGCATGGTGCAATCTCGCAACTGCAAAAAAGTTAATAAATGCATGGTCCGATCTCGCAACTGCAAAAAAGTTAATAAATGCATGGTCCGATCTCGCAACTGCAACAAAGTTAATAAATGCATGGTGCGATCTCGCAACTGCAACAAAGTTAATAAATGCATGGTCCGATCTCGCAACTGCAAAAAAGTTAATAAATGCATGGTCCGATCTCGCTAACTGCAACAAAGTTAATAAATGCATGGTCCGATCTACGCAACTGCAAAAAGTTAATAAATGCATGGTCCGATCTCGCAACTGCAAAAAGTTAATAAATGCATGGTGCGATCTCGCAACTGCAACAAAGTTAATAAATGCATGGTCCGATCTCGCAACTGCAACAAAGTTAATAAATGCATGGTGCGATCTCGCAACTGCGAAAAAGTTAATAAATGCATGGTCCGATCTCGCAACTGCAAAAAGTTAATAAATGCATGGTCCGATCTCGCAACTGCAAAAAGTTAATAAATGCATGGTGCGATCTCGCAACTGCAAAAAAGTTAATAAATGCATGGTCCGATCTCGCAACTGCAAAAAAGTTAATAAATGCATGGTCCGATCTCGCAACTGCAAAAAAGTTAATAAATGCATGGTCCGATCTCGCAACTGCAAAAAAGTTAATAAATGCATGGTGCGATCTCGCAACTGCAACAAAGTTAATAAATGCATGGTCCGATCTCGCAACTGCAACAAAGTTAATAAATGCATGGTGCGATCTCGCAACTGCAACAAAGTTAATAAATGCATGGTCCGATATCGCAACTGCAACAAAGTTAATAAATGCATGGTGCGATCTCGCAACTGCAACAAAGTTAATAAATGCATGGTCCGATATCGCAACTGCAACAAAGTTAATAAATGCATGGTCCGATCTTACAACTAGAATAAAGTTAATGCAGATGCATGGTCTGATCTCTGAATAGAGAATATATAGTAAATAAAAATGCATGATATGTGATCTATACGTGATCTGATTTCGAAATAGATCAATGAAGACCCATATTTGTTTTGATCAGACTAAAATAAAAGCATGATCAGACCACAGGATGAGCTTGTATCGGAGTACATGGTCTGATCTCTGAATGCAGCTGACAGCAATGAAACACCGACTCTATGATGCAGCCTTTACACGATATCATCTCAGAGAAGAAGGACTCAATACATTAATAATGAAGACAAAACAAGCCAGAAAACAGAGATCAGACCATGCAGTGTAATAATAATAAAAAAGAGCATGTAATCAGACTCATTAGCTGGACAGCTAAATCACCACCTCACCTCTGGAAACTATTCACCCGCTTCATCTCCGAGATTTAAGTTATTAAAAAAATATCCCAGATATTTGAATAAATATTTGATGTCTGATGATGTGAATGAATCAGATGTCCGAGGCCTTCGAGAAATTCCCCATTGACAAACATCAATCATTCCGCGAAACAAAACACCCCTTTAAACGTGTCCGTGACTCCATCTCTGCTCAAATTAGCCCTAAATTATACAGATATTAAATTATTTCATCACATCAGTCCTCCAACGGTCCAGTTCCTCTTTCTTTCTGACTTTCTACAGCCGGAGTTGTTATGCGTTTCTTTCCCGTTGTGCTTGATTGACGGGGCTTTCGACCAATGAGCGCCCTTCTGGCGTGGGGCGTTCGATGGGTTCAGCCAATCGTCGGGGATGATCTCTTTAGAGGGCGGGACATAAAATGGTGTGTAGCGATACCTGTTTGCTTTCACTTGTGACATTAGCGACAAATGACGCTTTCCTTTTGTCATTGAAGTGAACTAGTGAACTTTCACACGTTAAATATTAAGTACATCTGTAATCTCTAGAGCGTGCTGTGAGCTGTAAAATAAGGCTTTTATTCCTTAATTTCTGAGACATGTCCTCTCTACACAAGTACCACATTGTTTTGTACGTAGTTATATCGTGTTTTTGGATATTTACCATTTTTTTTTTTTTTCCTGTACCCGAGTTTCCCCTTAGGGATCAATATATATTTCTGTCTATCTGTCCTATTTGACATGCAATTATTTATATGGACCACTTTGCGCGCGCACACACATATACACACACACACACACACACACACATATACACACACACACACACACACACACACACACACACACACATATACAAATATACACACACACACACACATACACATATATACACACACACACACACATTCACAGAAACACAAATACAAACACACATGCTCACATATACAAATACACACACATATACAAACACACACACACAATTCCAAACACAGACTCTCGTAAAAACACACACATACACACACACACACACACACATTCACAGAAACACAAATACAAACACACATGCTCACATATACAAATACACACACATATACAAACACACACACACAATTCCAAACACACACTCTCGCAAAAACATACACACACACATATAATGCGTCCCTACCCTCATGTTGCAACTACAGCTGAATGTTTACATTTCAACCTAAAATTTAATTTTTTATCTTTTCCACCAGATGGCGCCATTTTCCTCATGTTTAGCCTATGGAGCAAATACAAGCTTTTCCCCTATTCTATGTTTGCTGTATTATAGAGACCTGCAGGACAACTGAATAAATGATGCAGATAAAATTGTGTGTGTGTGTGTGTGTGTGTGTGTGTGTGTATGAGTGAGTGTGTGTGTGTGTGTGTCTGTGTGAGCGTGTATTTATCACTTTGTGGGGACCAAATGTCCCCATAAGGATAGTAAAACCTGAAATTTTTGACCTTGTGGGGACATTTTGTCGGTCCCCATGAGGAAAACAGCTTATAAATCATACTAAATTATGTTTTTTGAAAATGTAAAAATGCAGAAAGTTTTCTGTGAGGGTTAGGTTTAGGGGTAGGGTTAGGTTTAGGGGATAGAATATAAAGTTTGTACAGTATAAAAACCATTATGTCTATGGAAAGTCCCCATAAAACATGGAAACACAACATGTGTGTGTGAGTGAGTGTGTGTGTGTGTGTGTGTGTATATATATTATATTAATAATAATATTCATATATACTATTATTATGACATATTGACGCAGACATTTTTGTCCTCTAAGGACCTCTGAGTTGTTTTCTTTAATTGACGCACACGGGTTTATGACATAGTTCCTCCTGCCAAATTAAGCTCTTTGAACAGCGACACTGAGATAACTCTACCCAGACAACTAATGAACCACAGCAGAGATTAGTTCCTTTGATGTCATCACCGCTTACAACAATGTACCATGGGGTCATTTACTTTGCCAGTATCAGTGCATCAATATATTCAAGCATAACAAGATTAATGCCAGCTGGCGTGTTTGCACCTCACCCAGTTAGATATGCCAATCTACTTTGCCCTGATTCTAGTTCAGAGAGATTTAAGTTCATCTGGACCATTGAAAAAATGTACAGTGGCTTTGATTTAGCAAAGTAGAACGGGTTCCTGGATTCCTATGAAGCCATTATAGCCGTAACTCTCATCCTTAACATAACATATCCCTAAAATCTGGAGGAAGTTATCAATTAAAACTGATTGGTTGAGAGGAATGTTGTTCCTTACAAAAAATCTAGAGTCCCGGCAGACTAGCCACAAATTTGCTGCAAATGTCCCTCTCATTATTTTCACATGCATATGAGCTTGTGATTCACCCCATGAATGTCCCAGGTGTCTGTGGATCTGTGTGGAGTTTGCATGTTCTCCCCGTGTTTGTGTGGGTTTCCTTCGGGTGCTCCAGTTTTCCCCACAAGTCCAAAAACTCAACTCAGGTTGAGTGAATTGGAGACTCTAAATTGCCCCATTGGTGTGAGTGAGAGTCCTCCAGCCACTGGGGGTTGCATCAGGAAGGGCATCCGGCTTAAAACCTTTGCCAAGTCAGATATGCAGATTATGGATGGTCGCTGTGCCAACCCCAAATGAGAATGGTAATTGGCCTGCACTTATATAGCACCTTTTTAACCTTAACAGTATTCAAAGCGCTTTACACTGTGACTCATGCACCCATTCACACACACTCACACACCAATGGCGGCAGAGCTGCTATGTAAGGCGCTAGGAACAAGTTTTGCCACCACATTGAATTTCGGGAGCATTTTTGGTGGCAAGTTTGCCCCGTGCACCCCTTAATTTCTGACGTATTCATGCACCATGATATTTACTTTGTTACTCCAACCATCCGATTGAAGACCATGGTACTTTTTTGTAAGCATATGTGACTCTAAAGCAAAGTTCAATGGGGTGAGTCGGGAATATATGTTGAAAAATCCACATAATGGTAAATGGTCTGCACTTATATAGCACCATTTTAACCTTAACTTATATGCTAGGTGCTAGCCTGCCATTGGGAGCAACTTGGGGTTCAGCATCTTGCCCAAGGACTCTTCGGCATGTGGAGTCATGTGGGCCAGGAATCGAACCACCAACCCTGACGATTAGTGGTCAACCCGCTCTACCACCTGAGCCACAGCCGCCCCAATACATAATGAATTTATCATCGGTATATTCCCAGAGGGACTGCTCTAAATGAAATTAGACCCAGATCTTTTTTCACGCTGCATGTTCCACAAGGGTCGGATATCTCATTACACTTTCACAGACAGTAAAACAGTCATCTGAGAGGAGATAAACAGTGTCAGACTGTCAATCTGCGGACACAAATCCACAGTGGCTCTGTTATCTACCTACAAAAGTAGCTGCCTTCTAAGGGGCTGTTCACACAGGACGTGTTCTAGCATTAAAATAGAGACACAGAATGCAACAAGAGTCTTAAATATGGGACTGTAAAGGGAGTAATGGAAAGGAGGCGGCGAGAACCGGCTTGACAATATAAATTATATTTAATTAAGAACTATAACCAAAAGACACAAACACATACATATGAGGGACAGCTGCCCGTAAACGCTCTCTCTCTCTCTCTCTCTCTCTCTCTCTCTCTCTCTCTCTCTCTCTCTCTCTCTCTCTCTCTCTCTCTCTCTCTCTCTCTCTCTGCACCACCGTCCACAGTCGGCCTTTATCCCTTTCGGAGGCTTGATTTGCCTGATAAGGGGCTCGGGTGTGTAGAATCACGACCCGGCCCCGCCCTGGCATTTAAACCATCTTCATTTCGGCCAAAATACGGGACGTCCCGCCTGATACGGGACAGCTGGCAACCCTCGACTCGACTCAGCATTTGAATGGTCAAACATTTTTAAATGAAACTAACTGGACAAGATAATAATAAATGAAAACATGCTTTTCAATAAAATACAAGACATCAAATTTATCTTCTTTATCTGATTAATTGATTATCAACAAACAATCTTCATATTCATAGAAATGAAACTAGCTTTTGTGTTGCTGCACTTCAAACTGTGTAAGAATTTGCAAATCTTTATAAGGAATTTGCAAATATGTCAAATAAATACAATTTATTAATAAAAAAATGATAATATATTTTTTTGAAATAAGAAAAGTCCAAACTATGTGTAGATTCTATTAATCTTGTCCTCTCGATTAGTAATTAACTGGCTTAAGCTTACAAAAAATGGTATACCAGATTTATAAAAGTGGCCGTCAGTAATGGGGTCATGACCTCTATGACAACACAATATATTATATAACGGATTCTGACTTTCAATATTACCCTCATGATAATGCGGACACACACACACACACACACACACACACACACACACACACACACACACACACACACACACACACACACACACACACACACACACACACACACACACACACTGAAGCCTGTTATGTAAAGTAACAGTTTATCCTCTAAACAACCTACGGCCTTTGTGTTGCTGACGAATAATCTAATGCACAGACCAATGAGATTAATGCATGTCACCGGAGGACTCAGAATAGATACAGTCGTCTTAGCCAACCCTTCCTAAACCGTCATTCATTGCGAAAGCTTCCAGGAAACGCTTAACCCCCATTGATGGATTCTGGCACTTGGTTCACAGTTGAAGGAGTTTAGGACAAGGAAAGTTGCCCCAACATAAGAAATTGATTGAACTTTAGTAAAATAATAAAATGAATTAAGTTGCACCAACATTAGAAAATTCATTGAATAAACCTTAGTTAATTATTAAAATGTATTTGGACCAAAAAAAAAAAAAATGTTTACATTTTTTAATTAATAAAATAAATTAAGTTGGACCAGCATAATACAATTAATTAAATATATATTTGTAAATTTATAAAATTAAGTTGGACCAACATAAGACAATAAATTAATTAAACATTAGTAAAATAATAAAATTAAGTTTGACCAATATAATAAAATAAATTAAATAAACTTTAGTAAATTCATTAAATTAAGTTGGACCAACAAAATAAAATACATTAAATACATTTTAGTAAATTAATTAAATTAAGTTGGACCAACATAAGACAATAAATTAATTAAACATTAGTAAAATACTAAAATTAAGTTTGACCAATATAATAAAATAAATTAAATACATTTTAGTAAATTAATAAATTTAAGTTAGACCAACATAATAAAATACATGAAATAAACCCTTAGTAAATTCAGTTTGATGAACCTAATGAAGTTGAATTAAAACTACTACTATCTAATCCAATTTAATTATGTTGACTGAATAAAACTGGCTTAATCTGAATGAAAGACATGAAATGTAATTTAAGTAACTTAATTAAGTAAGGGTAATGGCACATGTGCATCTTTTTCTCAGGAGAAACAGCTGAGAAGCAAAAGAAGTCTCCATTTGTGCCCCATTTAAGCATTGTTGTCTTGGAGAAAATATCATTTCGTGAATTTCCACTCACCGTTTTAACTTGGTCTTCTGATAATCCAATCCTGACATTTTCTAGTCCCACATTCAAATGATGAATTTTTAAATAAGAAAACTTTAACCAAATGCATAATGAAATGTACAGTAGCTTGTATGTACAGTAGATAGAAAAGACTAAGTGTTTAAAGTTCATCTAATGGCTGTTATCAGTCCGTTTCCTACGTGTCTGTCAAACCAAAGTACTCTTTTTCTCAGCACTGGGCGGCTCGTAGGAGGTCACCGTCTTGTTCTGGTCCCAACGGGCATTGGCGGGCGAGCTCTGCATGACCACCAGCCGGATGGGAGCGGAGTTGATGTTGGGCACTGGGTCGGGGGCATACTCTTTCGTGGGGTCTTTGCCCTGACAGTCGTACAGGATACAGGAGATGAGGAACACCAGGAGCAAGATAACATAGCTGGCGATGAGGATGATGAGGTTGAGTGTGACCGGGTCGATCTCCACATCGTCCGCGATGAAGCTCATGGTGGCGGCGGTACAGGGGCCAAAGACGACAGCACAGAACTGAGAGCAATCCTGAGCTGTGACTGGGAATAACACACACACACACACACACACACACACACACACACACTGCTGAGGGATTAAATCTAGTGCTCACTGACAAATCTCTCTCTCTCTGTGTTTATCTCTCACTCTCTGGTCTGTCTCTCTTTCTCTGTATGTTATTCTCACTCTGCGTTTAATGTGTTTTATTGGCATATAAAGCATTTTCAGCTGAGCTGCATAAAACAGTACTTCTACAAAAGTAGTTTATAACAACATACATACATTTAAAAAATAAAGATAGACAAATTATAGTGTAATTGACAAAAAAGGCACAGGGTTTCCATGTTCGGGGACAAACTGGTAATATCAGGGAATTTAAAAGGCAATTCTCACAAGACATGTCAAGAAAATGTCATATTTGACTCCAAAAGCGAAAGAAACCTATACATTTTCTATATTGTGACATTATTTTCATGAACATTTTACCCACCGATTCTCATTACCACTAATGTTTTTATTTTTATTTTTGGGATTTTCTCCCCAATCTGGAATGCCCAATTCCCAATGTGCTCTAAGTCCTCATGGTGGCGTAGTTGCCTCTGCGTCTGAGACCGTCAATCCGCGCATCTTATCATGTGACTTGTTGAGAGTGTTACCGTGGAGATGTAGCGCATGTGGAGGCTTCACGTTATTCTCTGCGGTGTCCACGCACAACTCACCACACGCCCCACCGAAAGCGAGAACCACATTATAGCGACCACGAGGAGGTTACCCCATGTGACTCTACCCTCCCTAGCAACCGGGCCAATTTGGTTGCTTAGGAGACCTGGCTGGAGTCAATGAGCACGCCCTGGATTCGAACTCGTGACTGCAGGGGGGATAGTCAGTGCCAATACTCGCTGAGATACCCAGACCCCGCCCCGGTTGATTTATAAGTTATGCACTTTGTAAAAACTGTGAATTGAAATGCAAAATCCAGAAATAATAACAGCCACAATATGTAGAAGTGTTTGCACTTCTAAGAAAAATGTAATATTTATTTATTTTTATTCTTTTTCGTTCTCACATTAATGTGGAAGCCATAAACGGACATGGAAGTTGTGAAAACAGCACTTACGTATAGTCTACATGATGAGGGAAACCATTTGAAACGCTTTGAAACCAGCAGACTTTGACTTCTGAGCAGTGGCATAGAGTCCATGATCAATGGAAACATGGGAAAATGCTTCACACTGCAACCCCCACCCACCAATACACAAGCCAAACCAACGCCTTTGCTTCTGAGACATCTGTATAATTTATAACTAAACCTTATAAGGCTGTGTTTCCACATTTAGCGCTACAGTCAGCGCTGTGTGAGCAAGCGCGCCCTTTTTTCCCTGTTGTGTTCAACAGATCCATGTTCAATATAATGAACATGGATCTAATGCCTGAGCACTGCCCACGCCAAGACATCTTTTCGTGACTGCGTCATGTCCTCATTGCGAGGACATGACCATGTCAACGTTGTGGTCGCAGCTCACTTTCATAAGAAAGCAAGCCACCCCAGCGGCTCCCTGCAAGCCACCCCAGCAAGCACTGGGGGTGATTTGGGGACCACAATGTGACCACCTCCTCCGGGTATATCCCCACGGACCTCCCATTCCCCAGCACGCTCGTTTGCTCCAGTTAGGCTTCCAGATGAGTGCGGCAGCTCATCTCAGGGAGAGTTAGACCTCTTATTCCGTGCCCGCGAAGGTGATGCGCTCTCGAGCGCAGCATCGAAGAGCGTGCTTGTTCAGTCGAACGCGAAAGCCTCAGCCGGACTTCCACCTTCGGGTGAGGTTGCCCAGTCACACTTTGACGCGGAAATGAAGGACGTGCTCACAGCCACGCCCCGCCTCAGTTCCTTTCTTACCGGAAGTCTCCAAGCAGGTGATCACCCACTGGGTCATTGACGCCATAGCTATCGCATACCAAGCTCAGCATGTGCCGCCCCTGGCAGGGCTACGAGCCCATTCTACCAGGAGTGTGGTGCCTCTCTAACAGACATTTGCTGGGCAGCAGGCTGGGCTACACCCAACACCTTTGTGAGGATCTATAATCTCCTGGTTGAGCCAGTTTCGTCTGTGTCTTAGCAGGAATGAACAGGTAAGTCCGGGTCAGCCGGCCGGGTATATCACTTGCGCTTAGCACCTTTCACCTCCCTTGAGCTGAAGATGTGCATTGTTGAGTCCCAGTAGTGTTTACAAATGTGTTCACTGGTTGACTTCCTCCCAGCCCTGTGGTAGCAAGTTTGCAGAGAAACTCGCTGCCAGCTCAGTACTTGTGCTAACTAAGCCCCTTACTGGGACAGGTGCTCCGCATGGGCTGGTTCCCAGTAGGTAACCTCTTGTGACATATATTCCGCTGAAAAACATTCCCTGTTGGAAACTGCATCTTCCTTGGGCAGAAGCCCCTCTTCCCCAGTCACCATACTCATAGAGCCTCCTCTCCGCATTGGGTAGGACCTACCATGGGACTTCTCCACATGACATACATCCGCTAGACTCAGCAAGACCATGTGACGTATCTCCACTTGAAACACCCCACCCCCCTCTCTCTGGGTGGGGTGTGGTCTCCGTGGTGTCTTCCCCATGAGTGTGTCACACCCTCGATGTAGACACTGGTGTCCAGCTTGGTTAACAACTTCTTTCTTTTTCTGGGGAGAAAAATAAAAAAGAGTGAAGAGTTGTGACTGGGCTTGCCTGTCCCTATACTTTGGGCAGTCGACTCGTCCCCAAAGGGCTGATCGAGACACACAGTAGTCTACCCATCTCGCACCACCGATCCACATAACGCAGTTCAGCTAGTTGTGTCGTTTTTGTAGGGGACCCCTAGTGTCACTACATCGACACAACCTTGAGTGAGTGACAGATAGGGAACGTCCTGGTTACTTCCACAAGGATGAGACTGTGCCTGCAGCTGACACGCTGAATGGCGGACTTATCGGCACACCTGATACGTAGCCCTCCTTTATACCATATGTCCGGGGGAGTGGCATGCAAATACCACACGCCAATTCCCAATGGCCTTTTATAGAAGATCAGAAGGTGCCTCGGGCTCCCAAGAGTGACCCTAGTGTCACTACATCGACACATGTCTCGTTCCCTCCATCAGGGTGGTTACGGAAGTAACCAGGATGTTTTCATTTCAGATGCCACTGTAGAAATGTATTATTCACAGTCAGTCACGATTAATATAATCCTGGGTGTAAGTGTCCAATAACAGGACTGAGATTAAGCGAGTAGTATTTGGCTGATCGTGTGATTCTAACATGGCAGCACCCATTAGGGCACCCTCTCCATGTAGAATAAAACAGCTTTTATAAGGTTACTGATATGACTGGAGTCTTCATTTCATGCTCATGAATTTATACCTATGTTTCAAAATTACTATTTCTTTCGGAATATAACATTTTTAAAGAGGATAAAATGACTGAGAGCACCTTTAATGGGGGTTGATTTATGGCCATGCTATGTTCTTGAAACGTTTTGTGAAATCACCCTAAAGGGGTTTCCAGGTCTGCAAAAGTCATGGGAATTCCTCAAATGAAGATACATTCTGAATCAGAAGAGCCTAATTATAAAACAAATCAGTTGATCACAACTCATTGATTGTAAAGTGTGAGAACCCTAAAAGTGAAAGGGGTGATTTTAAAGAATAAAAATAAAGTTTGCAGTAAACGTAAATAATGACAAAGAGCAACAGTAAAGATGGACAGAGGTGTAGAGATAGAGACACAGACGCATGGCAGATCACTCACTGTCTCTTTAAAAATAGCTTAATCCACAGCACTTCCATCCTATAGCATCTTCAGCTTTAAGTAAAATGGCACTGGATGAGAAGCATTTACCAATGCACATTATTTCCTCGTGGCGGCCCCAAGAAATCAAGCCATCGGTTACAACCTGACATCTATATTTTTTCAGAAGCTAGGATGAACTGATTGGTTTTATGGTGATTGTAGGTTGTAAATGTGCCTCTGTTGTTCACTGTGTCACAGTATAGTATTTCTTTAAGACACACTGATTGTCTGTGTGTTTCTAATACGGCATGTCTTCATTGTGTAATCCTAATCTTGATTGTGCAGAGGGATTGAACCATCTGTTTGAGCAGGAGACATTCTAATCTATCACACACGAGACTCACAGAGAGAGAGTTAAATCTACAAAATAATTTGACTAAGGGTGTGTTCACACTTGTAGTTCAGTTCTCTTGGTTCTACTGGTCCGGGTTCGCTTAGCGTTCATACTGGTATTTTTAACACCGAACCTAACCATACAAAACCAAAGGCATCAGGAAACGTTCACAACCAGATTGGACAGCTTTTATGATGTATATTTTGCAGATGTCGGAACTTGCTGATCATCCAAAACAATGCTTGCTGCTGGGCGAAATGCTCACGTTATATTTATATATGTATATATGGTGGTATTTTTACCAGCTGTGAACAGACGAAGAGTTAATAAAATGTGTAAAGGAGTCAAAACAGCACCAGGAATTCCTCCGTTGCACACACAAATAAAGATATGCAGCAAGGACGGCTGATGGGCGGTCCCGACGCCAGTACCGAACTATAATGGGCAACATAGCTCCTATGATGAGAAAAAACAGGTATGCTTGAGGTCAGTATTAGGCAAATTACTTCCTGTTTTTGGTCCATTTAGACATCTTTGGTCCAAGTTGCGTTCATATATCAATCAAACTGCACCAGAGTCCGTTTGGAAGCAGACCGAGACCCACTTTTCAGGCGGTCTTGGTCCTCTTGTTTGGTGCGCACCAAGGTTCGGGTGACAGCGTCAATACTTGTTCAAATGAACAGCACTAACAAATCAATCGCACCAGAGTTCGTTTTAATTGAACAAAACCTGCCAAGTGTGAAAACTGTCTTATATTTGAGCTTCTTCAAAGTAGCCACTCTTTGTGTAGATTGCAGGTTTGCACACTTTGTTCATTCTCTTCAGCAAAGTCATGAGGATGCTTTTTGGTAAATGGTCTGCACTTATATATCACCTTTTCAACCGTAGTGGTATTCAAAGTGCTTTACACTGTGACTCATTCACATTCAAACACCAATGACGGCAGAGCTGCATGCAAGGCGCTAGCCTGCCATTGGGAGCAACTTGGGGTTCAGTGTCTTGCCCAAGGACACTTCGGCATGTTGAGTCATGTGGACCAGGAGTTGAACCGCCAACCCTGCAATTAGTGGACAACCCGCTCTACCACCTGAGCCACAGCCATCCATTTACAAATATATAGCTAACACAAGCAAAAAGTACAATTCAAGTTTTGTAATTTAAAGTAATTCAAGCATGCATACTCTTTCATTTGTCTACATGACTAGTAAGATTTACTAGTGCAAGGTCCCCTTCTGTCACTCACTCGACGTTGTGTCGAATGAAGTGACACAAGGGGTCTTCCTGGGATGCCAAACATTCCTCTGAACCTGAGAAAAGGCCAATGTCAAGTAGGCAGACAGAATTTGCATGCCCCACCCCGGACATACAGGTATAAATGGAAGCGGGGCAGTGAGTGCCAGTCAGAATTTTTCTCCGGAGCCGAACGGTTGTGCAACAACAAGCTGAAGTTAACCACTGTTTCACTCACCTCTACTGGCAATAAGCACTGCTGTTGGATCTATGGCGCGTTTCCAGCTGGCGTTCTCTCTCTCTGCACGCTGTGCAGTCTACTCCCCTGGGCGATTCGACAGCGCTTTCATTGCCTGAAAGAGTGTTTCTCCTCCTAAAAAGAGTTTATTTCCTCTAAAAGAGTTTGAGTTCCCACTCATAAAAGAGCAATACGCAGCAGGCGTTGAACGTCCTTTTCAGGACGCGTCTTTTTAAAGATGTTTTTCCGCCTCTGTGTAGTTCCTGGATGCGGTTGATTTCTCTCCACTTCTGACGGCATTTCTGAGCTGCGATCACACGCAGGCAGCGTTTTATGAATGGTTCAAGTTCTCAGTGCGAGGACAGGCTGCCTCTGCCCTGCATGCCATGGCTCTCCTGCAAGTTCACCAAGCCAAGGCACTCAAAGATCTGCACCTGGGTAGTTCTGACCCCAACGTGCTGCAGGAACTGAGCTCTACCACCGACCTCGATCTCAGAGCCATGAAGGTCACAGCGCAGGCACTCAGGCGGGCGATGACCCCCCTCGTGGTCTAGGAGCATCACCTCTGGCTGAACATGGTCGAGATGCACGACGTTGACAAGTCACGCTTTCTCAAGACCCCCGTCTCCTAGCTTGGCCTCTTCGGCAACACCGTCGACGACTTCGCCCAGCAGTTTTTGGCAGTGAAGAAGCAGATGGCACATCCTGCCGCGGCGCCGCCAAACAAGCATGCCCTGCCTGCTCACCGAGGGCGTCCCCTTGCGGCTAAACAACAGGTAGCTTCGGCCCCAGCTCTCTGCTCCAGCATCAAGCACCTCGCAGGCGGTGTACGTCCGCTGTCTCCGGGACCCCTTCCAGGACCTCCGCAGGAGGGCCTCCGCAAGGTCTTTTCCCCCTGAAAGAATAGGACCAGGAAAGACTGCCTTCCCCGACGCGTTTCATAGCTTTAAGAAATAGCCAGGCGCTTCACGTCCTATGTGAGAGACATAGTGAGAGAAAAGGCCGCGGCGGTTACAACAGTAACCATGACGTTTTTGCACACTTTTTTACCAAGTAAACTTTAATGGTATAAAATTAACTTCATGTCATAATATTGATTTAAGTTAGCGAGTAAATTTACCTTAATAATTTCAGTTAACACAGTAACTTTTACTAATAATATCTGAGGTGCATGACACTTAAATAAACAAAGGCACATTAAAACATTTTATTTGAACATTTCACATACTGAATTTGACTTATAAACACGTTTAATCATTTGCCAAATGACATGCAGAAGCATCCCACAAGTGAAGTAAAGTAAAATGTACTTATTTTATTTACCAGTGAAATTTACTCAAATAAGCACATAAATTTGACGAGGTTTTCTACTTTAGGACTGATACATGAAGTCTCCTAGTAAAGTTAACAAACGATCATACATAATATTTTACTTGCAATCTAGAGGATTACATTTTACTGATTTAAATTGAGTGCAAATATAATTTGTTTAATATTAGTAAGGTCACACTTAAACATATTTAATACAGAAAGCAGTTCGTCTTTTCTGCTGTGATTAATTCACTACAAACTTCTGCATTAACAAAACAACTTTCTACAGAATGCACAGCAGGAGTGTTGTCAGATAGTTTATGGATTACATGTGTGTGTTTATATTGTGCTTATGCACTTTGTGATGCTTCAGTTAAACACATGATCAAGTGGAAACCACAAGGATTAAGTAGGTTGTATTCGCACCCACGGGTGAAAAAACCAACATAAAACTGCGGTTTACTTTCTATCGACAAATGACACATTTTCCACTTACCTCTCATCTTCCTGCTTCAACCCAATAAATATCATCAGAGATCAGGTTCGTTTCTCAAACGTTTGGCATTTTCTCAGCTTCACTAGAATCATCTAGACTCTTTCCATTGAACTTACAACTCAAGAACATCTGAAACAGGTACATTTGCATTTTCTATGATCCAAACCTGTATGATGAATACAGTATATATATATCTATATCTAAAGGGTATTGAGATACTTTCCCTGCACCTTGAATGCATGACAGAGTACACAACTTATTATTAACATAAAAATAGAGTTGAAATGTGGTATTTATTTCTTCATGAGGGTCTAAAGGGGTCCTCTCTGTTTAATGGTTTTGTCAATATAAACAACACAATGGTAAAGCACATACTGGTTAATGAGACTCATATTTGTTTTATTATCATAGAAGAGGTCTATTCAAGTACCTGTAATCGTTTCATGTTTTGCATGAGTTACATTTGATTGCATTTATGAATAATTCACTCAAATTTAAAAGCTCATCATTACACACACTGTGGACTTATTGCCAAAAATGTGTCATTTTTTTTAAGAAACAACCAAATCAAATAAAAATGACCAATCTTGATGCCGGATGCACGTCTCTGCAATGCCCGGTTCAGAACTCGCGGGTCCAAGATTGGCGTAACCCGTCGCTCTTCTTGGGAACGATGTAGAAAGCGCTGTAAAACCCTGTCTCACCTCGGCTGGCGGGACAGGCTCACTCGCGCCCTTCTGTTTATGAAAGAATTATTCATGAATAATATTATATTTGTTTACAATCTTATGGTGAATAGAATTTGTTTTTTCCCCCTAAATGTATAAACATGTAATTCTGGTTCAGTTCACAACACCTCCTCCATAAAATAATGATGTCTAACATTTAATCAGGAATAGTTGAGAACATTTATTTCTGATAATTTGTTTTTCCTGCTGAACTGAATATTTGTGACACATTATAAAAGGAAAAACATTGAAAATCATTAAAGAAAAACAGATAATAAAATCATTATGGTCAGTTATTTATCAAGTTAACTTTAATGAACTAAATAAACTGAATTAATGATCTACATTTATACATTCTCTTTCTCTCTCTCTCTCTCCCTCTCTCACCCCTCTCTCTCTCTCTCTCTCTCTCCCTCTCTCACCCCCCCTCTCTCTCTCTTTCTCTCTCGCTCTCTCTCTTTATCTCACTCACACTCTCTCTCTCTCTCTCCCTCTCTCACCTCCCCCCTCTCTCTCACCCCCCCCTCTCTCTCTCCCTCTCTCACCCCCTCTCTCTCTCTCCCTCTCTCACCCCCCCCTCTCTCGCTCTCTCTCTTTATCTCACTCTCTCTCTCTCACCCCCCTCTCTCTCCCTCCCTCTCTCACCCCCCTCTCGCTCTCTCTCTTTATCTCACTCTCTCTCTCACCCCCTCTCTCTCTCCCTCCCTCTCTCACCCCCTCTCTCTCTCTCTCTCTCTCTCGCTCTCTCTCTTTATCTCACTCACTCTCTCTCTCTCTCCCCCCTCTCTCTCTCTCGCTCTCTCTCACACTCTCTCTCTCTCTCTCTCTCGTTTCAGGATGAAATTGGAGGTTCTTCTCTTTCTTAACTTCATCCTGGCTGTTAGTCATGGTGGAAACAAACATCTATCCACTCATGATGACCCTGCCATTTTCTATAAAATGTTTTCTAACTGGGTAAATCACTGTCCACGGGCTGGAAATCAAAATAATCATGATGAGTTCAAACGCAAGCACATTCTCCCCGATGGCTTCAATACTGGTCTACGAAATGAGTGGGCAAAATATCTTAATGATGAAGGTCTTTGTGGCAGAGTTCCGATCCAATCCTTCCTCGAGAATTCAAATCTAAACAATATTAATATGATCTGCAGTAGCGGAGGTCAATGGACAGAAGATAGGAACATATTCCAGAGTACAGAGAGATACACTGTGTACAGAGTTAAGAGCACCATAAATAAGAAGAAGAAGAATCGGTGTGTCATCAACAGTTGCACTTCTGGCAGCTACCGTGTTCGTGTTGCCTGTAACTGCTTCAGACTTAGAAATAAAAATAGATGTCTTCCTTCACACTATGAGACACAAATAAATGGAACAAATCAGATGCGTTGCTATTAAAGATCATGTTTCATTTCTTTTCTTTTTAATCTCTTGTGATGTGCTTTTGGTCTTTGTTTTTATCTGTACATCATAAACAGTTGCTATAACACATACTGTAATCATTTAAACTGAATATCATTTCAAGAGCGTTCAATAAAAGCTGTTGTTGCAGAGCACATGTTGGTGTCGTTACTGTGTTGGGAATGAAATACTTGTTCAGATAATAGATAGGCACACTTAAACAATCGGACTTCAGGAATCGTCTTACACTGGTCGTGCTGTATATGGCATATATGTCTATGGCAGAAATGGTAAGAGTAGTATGATGGTGTGCCATTCTGAACTCGGCCTATGTTTCACGCTGTAGATTAGTTGCGGTGACTCTGAGCAGCGATTGGTTCTCGGTTGGTGTTTGGTGACCCTGTGGAGGTGTCTGAGAACTCTTTTGACTTCCTGTGGGTTGCTGTGTTTGTTTTAGCCCAGCTGAAAACCCTTCTTTTGAGAACCACAGCTTCTCCCTCAACTCCACACTTCCTCTAGTCAAGGACTCTAAAGCCGTTCGAACCCCAAACCTCTCGTCGCTCACGGCCGCCTGGCCTTCATTCAACACGCACGTCAAAACATACACACGTTTAATGGAGTCAAAAGTCTCAATTTTTATAGTTACAGTTAACACAGTAACTTTTACTAATAATATCTGAGGTGCATGACACTTAAATAAACAAAGACAAATTTAAATGAACATTTCCCGGTGGACCGACACATTTTGGGGCCGATCAGGGGCGAAATGGCCATCGGGAGAACTGAGCATGCCGCGAAATGGGCAGAATGAGCTGCGATAAGCTAAAATAGGCCACCGCGTTATGCAGAAATGGAGCAACTAGTCTTTTCTGCTGTGATTAACATGTACTGTTACATCATCTTCAACAGCAAAGAACTTAGGTGTTATATTTGATACCAATCTGTCCTTTGAAAATCAAATTACAAATGTTTGTAGAACAGCATTCTTCCACCTAAGAAATAGTGCTAAATTAAGGCATATGCTCTCGGTTGCTGATGCCGAAAAACTAATTAATGCGTTCATGACCTCAAAACTAGATTATTGTAACGCATTACTGGGAGGATGTCCAGCAAGATCAATAAATAAACTTCAATTGGTTCAAAATAAAGCAGCCAGAGTGCTGACGAGAACCAAGAAATATGATCATATTAGCCCAATTTTATCATCGTTACATTGTTACCTGTTAAATTCTGTATTAATTAAAAAATTCTGTTAACTACGTACAAAGCTTTGAATGGTCTAGCTCCGCAGTACTTAAGTGATCTTCTAACACGCTATATTCCATCACGTTCATTAAGATCGCAAAATTCTGGCCTATTAATAATTCCTAGAATATCAAAATCCACTAAAGGAGGAAGATCCTTTTCATATTTGGCTCCTAAACTATGGAATAGTCTCCCAAACACTGTTCGAGATGCAGACACACTCTCTCAGTTTAAGTCTAGACTAAAGACTCATCTATTTAGCCAGACATACACCTAATTTATCCCACAACACACAATTAGGCTGCTTTAGTTGGGTCTGCCGGAACCAGAAACCAGAAACATTGAGCATGATCTCTAACTCTGCAATAAATTCAATGGCATCTACGCTTACATCTTTTTATTTGTTTCCCTGTCTCAACCTCGGGACTCCTATCCTGAGGTCACCAGAACCGGCTGGATCCAGCACCATTCCTACTTCATGTTGGACTCCACTGCTACATGTCGCAGAATGATGATGACTAAATGCAGCCGGTGCCAGCCAAACATCACTTCAATCTATTATGACGGACTTCAGAGGATGAAATAATGGCAACTCCAACCTGCATCACCTCAGTCTATTTATGGACTACGATCCTGAAATGAAATGCTTAGACTAACAATTGCCAACAAAAGCCTTTATCAGCCAATTAACAAGGACAATTGCATCTATGTGAACTTCTGCAATTAATCAAGATGGACTTCAAAGACTTTGGTCATTAATCATACATTTCAAACACAATCTATGTTTAATCACTGACCCTTAACACTTACTTAGTTTAATAATTTTAAACCATGATTTTACCTATACATAATATTTACATTACATTCATAATGTTAGTCAGAGGGGAACTGCCCCCACAGTGAGTCTGGCTTCTCCCAAGGTTATTTTTCTCCATTAATCTACATCTTATGGAGTTTTGTGTTCCTTGCCACAGTCGCCTACAGCTTGCTCACTGGGGTTATTAATACAATTATTACTGAATTATTTTTAAACACTATTAAAAATCGTATTTTATCTAAATTACACAATGATGATTAATTGACTTTATAGACATTACAGTTTTATCGTCTGTTAATGCTGATATTCTGTAAAGCTGCTTTGAAACGATGTGTGTTGTGAAAGGCGCTATACAAATAAAAATTAATTGACTTGACTTGACTACAAACTTCTGCATTAACAAAACAACTTTCTACAGAATGCACAGCAGGAGTGTTGTCAGATAGTTTATGGATTAAATGTCTGTGTTTATATTGTACTTATGCACTTTGTGTTGCTTCAGTTAAACACATGATCAAGTGTTAACCACAAGGATTAAGTAGGTTGTATTCGCACCCACGGGTGAAAAAACTAACAAATAACAACACAACAGCGGTTTGCTTTCTATCGACAAATTACACTTTTTCCACTTACCTCTCATCTTCCTGCTTCAACCCAATAAATATCATCAGAGATCAGGTTCGTTTCTCAAACGTTTGGCATTTTCTCAGCTTCACTAGAATCAACTAGACTCTTTCCATTGAACTTACAACTCAAGAACATCTGAAACAGGTACATTTGCATTTTCTATGATCCAAACCTGTATGATGAATACAGTATATATATATATATCTATATCTAAAGGGTATTGAGATACTTTCCCTGCACCTTGAATGCATGACAGAGTACACAACTTATTATTAACATAAAAATAGAGTTGAAATGTGGTATTTATTTCTTCATGAGGGTCTAAAGGGGTCCGCTCTGTTTAATGGTTTTGTCAATATAAACAACACAATGGTAAAGCACATACTGGTTAATGAGACTCATATTTGTTTTACTGTCTCTGGATGTGACATCACGGGACATTTTTGTCTTCAAGCCCCAGACAAAATATTAAAATGACTTTGAACTCAGAAATTGAAACATGTTCGTCATAGAAGAGGTCTATTCAAGTACCTGTAATCGTTTCGTGTATTGCATTAATTGCAGTTCACAACACCTCCCTCCATAAAGTAATGATGTCTAATATTTTATCATGAATAGTTGATAGCATATATTTCTGATCATTTGTTTTGCATGAATTTCCGCAAGAGCCGGAGGCTGATGGGGGATCAGATTCAATTTCCCTGGGGGAGGTCACTGAGGTAGTCAAACAACTCTGCAGTGGCAAAGCCCCGGGGATTGATGAGATCCGACCAGAAATGCTGAAAGCTTTGGATGTGGAGGGTGTCATGGATGACACGCCTCTTCAAAATTGCGTGGAAGTCTGGGACAGTGCCCAAGGAGTGGCAGAACGGGGTGGTGGTTCCCCTCTTCAAAAAGGGGGACCAGAGAGTGTGTGCCAACTACAGGGGTACCACACTTCTCAGCCTCCCTGGTAAAGTTTACTCCAAGGTGCTGGAGAGGAGGGTTCGGCCGATTGTCGAACCTCGGATTGAAGAGGAACAATGCAGGTTCCGTCCTGGCCGTGGAACGATGGACCAAATCTTTAATCTTGCAAGGATCTGCGAGTATGGAGGTCTGGGAGTATGCCCATCCGGTCTACATGTATTTTGTGGATCTGGAGAAGGCGTATGACCGGGTCCCCCGGGAGAGACTGTGGGAGGTGCTGCGGGAGTACGGGGTGGGGGGGTCCCTTCTTAGGGCGATCCAATCCCTGTACGTCCAAAGCTAGAGCTGTGTCCGGGTCCTCGGCACAAAGTCGAGTTTGTTCCATGTGGGGGTTGGTCTCCGCCGGGGGTTGGTCTCCGCCAGGGCTGCGCTTTGTCACCAATCCTGTTTGTGATATACATGGACAGGATATCGTTGCATAGTCGGGGTGGGGAAGGGGAGCGGTTTGGTGGGCTGGGGATCTCATTGCTGCTTTTTGCAGATGATGTTGTCTTCATGTCATCATCGATCCGTGACCATCATCAATTCAGCTCTCACTGGATCGCTTGGCAGTCGAGTGTGAAGCGGCTGGGATGAGGATTAGCACCTCTATATCTGAGGCCATGGTTCTCAGCAGGAAACCGATGGAGTGTGTACTCCGGTTAGGGAAGGAGGTATTGCCCCAAGTGAAGGAGTTCAAGTACCTCGGGTCTTGTTCATGAGTGAGGGGACAATGGAGCGGAAGGTTGGCCGGAGAATCGGGGCAGTGGTGGCGGTATTGCACTCGCTATATCGCACCTTTGTCACGAAAGAGAGCTGAGCCGGAAGGCAAAGGTCTTAATCTACTGGTCAATTTTCGTTCCTACCCTCACCTATGGTCATGAAGGCTGGGTCACGACCGAAAGAACTAGGTCACGAGTATAAGCAGCCGAAATGGGTTTCCTTAGGAGGGTGGCGGGCTTCTCCCTTGGTGAGGAGCTCAGTCATCTGTGAGGAGCTCAGTCATCTGTGAGGAGCTCTGAGTAGAGCTGCTGCTCCTTTGTGTCGAAAGGAGTCAGTTGAGGTGGTTTGGGCATCTGGCACGTCCAGCTGGGAGGAGGCCTCGGAGAAGACCCAGGACTAGGTGGAGAGATTACATCTCCACACTGGCCTGGGAATGCCTTGGGGTCCGCCAGTCAGAGCTGGTTAATGTGGATCGGGATTGGGAAGTTTCGGCCCGACCCGACTTTGAATAAGCGGTTGAAGATTGAAGATGAAAAAAGTTTTGAACTATTTGTGGGCTTACAGTAGCAGTGAACGGTGTATACAATTAAAAGACATTCGCATTTGATGTCTTACAAATATCATATTTCACTTTGTGATACTTTTGAAAATAGTTTGAACTTTGGTCTTACAGCAATAAAATAAACTATACAATAACATCTTATGAGAGCTTTCATTTGATATATAATTTGTCTATTTAAGTGTTTTTTGAGAGACTTTTATGTTCATATTAATATTTCTATCACATGACCTCTAGGTGGCGCTGATTTGTGACACATTATAAAAGGAAAAACACTGAAAATCATTAAAGAAAAACAGATAATAAAATTATTATGATCAGCTATGAATCATGTTAACCTTAATTAACTAAATAATCTGAATTAAACATGATCAACATTCATACATTCTCCCTCTCTCTCTCTCTCTCTCTCTCTCTCTCTCTCTCTCTCTCTCTCAATTCAATTCAATTCAAAATTGCTTTATTGGCATGACCGTACACAATACAATATTGCCAAAGCTTGGAATACATAGAATAATTATAAAGACATAAAAAACAATAAAATATTATAACATAACTTACATTTATATGTACAAATTAACAGTGTAAATAAATAAAAAATAAATACAATAAAAATAATAATTAGAACAGTTTATGAACATTAAAAAAAAAATCTATGAACAATGTAGTGTTCAGTGTGTAAGTGTTTGCGTGTTTGTGTGTGTGTGAGCGCATCACTGATTAGTCGCTGACTCTCTCTTTTTGTGACAAGCATCAATGTATCTTGCTGCTAGTATGATACAATCTCTTTTTTCACCTAATAAATGTTGAAATTGTGTTTTGTTGTCTAATTTGATGAAGTTAGGGCAAAGTATTTCAAATTTAGTGTAAAAAGTCCCTCTAATGTCCTCATAGTTGGGGCAGCTGGTGAGGAAGTGTTGCTCTGTCTCCACTTCTCCCTGGTCACAGTACGGGCAGATGTGTCTCTCTCTGGGCAGCCAGTTCTGTCTGTATCTGCCCGTCTCTACAGTCAGAGTGTGATCTGTCTGTCTCTCTGTCTGTCTGTCTCTCTGTCTGTCTGTATCTGCCCGTCTCTACAGTCAGAGTGTGATTGCTCAGTCTGTACCTCGTCATCCTTCTTCTTAATTTACAGTCTTTCACTGTACTCAGGTATTCTGCGCTTGTGTAGTCTCTATTTAGGGCCAAATAACATTCCAGTTTACTTTGTTTTTCTGTTGATTCAGTCCAATAAGTTCGGTACTTTTCTTTTACTTTGTTTTTCTGTTGATTCAGTCCAATAAGTTCGGTACTTTTCTTTTTGTGTGTTCATCATTTGGTTGTGCCGGATTGTGTGGATGAGGGTGTCCGTGTCCTGAGGCTGATTATTGTCTGTTTGTGGAGCCTCAGGACCAGCTGGATGATGGGACTCTTCTCAGTGTTCATTTCATGGTTTTTAAGGGCTTTAAAATGATAAGAGTTGGGGTCACTCAGTTTTAGATGTTTCCAGAATGTAACTGCTCTTTTCTCAGTGTGGATTAATAGAGGGTATTGGCCTAATTCTGCCCTGCATGCATTATTCGGTGTTCCTCTGTACTCTCAGGATACTCTTACAGAACTCTGTATGCAGGGCTTCAATCGGATTTTTGTCCCATTTGTCAAATTGGTGATTTAGGAGAGGACCCCAAACTTCACTGCCATATAGTGCAATAGGTTCTATGACTGACTGGAATATTTTGAGCCAGATTCTGATTGGTATTTCAAATTGGATAGATTTTTTAATGGCATAGAAAGCCCTTCTTGCTTTCTCTTTCAGTTAATTCACGGCCAAGTTGAGGTTTCCGTTTGCACTGAATTTCAGCCGAGGTAAGTGTAGTTTGTGGTATGATCAATTTTGGTCGTACCAAGGGTGAAATTGTGTCTCTTTCCCTGACATCTGGGTCTTTTCTGGAATGTTATTACTTTGGTTTTAGTTGGGTTAATGGTCAGGGCCCAGGTCTGACAGAACTGATGCAGGAGGTCCAGGTTCTGCTGTAGACCCTCTTCTGTTGGAGACAGCAGGACCAGATCATCTGCATACAGCAGGAACTTTATACTGGAGTCATGTAGTGTGAGGCCAGGAGCTGCTGATTGTTCTAGGAGTTTCGCCAATTCATTAATGTAAATATTGAAGAGGGTCGGTGATAGTGGGCAGCCCTGTCTCACACCCGCCCTTGAGTGAAGAACTCCGTTTGTTTATTGCCAATTTATTGTTTGAATTCATCGTTTTTATGATGTTGTATGTTTTGCCCCCTACACCAATTTCTGAAAGTTGAGACAGTAGACCTTGGTGCCAAATTGAATCAAAGGCCTTCTGGAAATCTACGAAGCATGCAAATATTTTGGTTTTGTTTTGGTTGATGTATTTGTCAATCAGGGTATGTAGGGTGAAGATATGGTCTGATGTTCTGACTTTTGCTCAGGACATTGTGCTCTGTAAGGAAGTGAACGAGTCTTGTGTTGATGATGCTGCAGAACATCTTCCCCAGATTACTGCTCACACAGATGCCTCTGTAATTGTTGGGGTCTGATTTGTCTCCACTCTTGAATATGGGCGTTATGAGTCCTCTATTCCAGGTGTCAGGGAAATGACCAACACTCAGAACCAAGTTGAACAGTTTCATTATGGCCGATCTGAATTTGGGGTTTATATTTTTAATCATTTCGTTAAGGATGCCGTCTGGTACTCTTGCCTTTTTTGTTGGCAGAGCCTGTATTTTATCCATCAGCTCTTTTTCTGTGATTGGGTAATCTAGCGGATTTTGGTGTTTGCCAATTATGTTTTCTATATGGTTTAATTTTTCATATATTTGTGTTTGTTTTATATTCGTGTCTAATTTGCTATAAAGTTGTTCAAAGTGATTTTTCCAGGTGTCTCCGTCTTGTATATTAATTTGTTCATGTTTCGTTTTATTCAGGAGGTTCCAGTTGTCCCAGAAACTGTTTGAATGGACTGATTCTTCAATAGTTTGGAGCTGATTTTGGATGTACTGTTCTTTCTTCTTTCTGAGTGTATTTTAATATTTTTTAAGCTCCTCACAATAATGAAGACGTAAATCTGAATCGTCTGGTTGTCTGTGTTTGTGATTTGCCGTCTTAAATTTTTCTTTATTCTTTTACAATCAAACCATTTTTCATTCATTTGTTTTTGCTTGTGATTTTTTCTTAGTGGTTTTAAGATCAGATATTGTTGCCAGATAATCAAATATGTAATTGATGTTTTCTACAGCCAGATTTACGCCGTCTTCATTATGAGGATAATCATGTTCTATGAAGTTATTCATAAGTAAGCACACTTGGGGGGTGGTCAAATGCGGTCAGGTATTTTTCATTGCTGTTTTGAACCCATCTGTAAATCTTTTTGATGTTGTACATCTTACTGGGTTGTGGACGTATGTTAATATTTTCTTTCCTTTTTAGATACACAGTAATTTGGCTGTGATCTGATAGGGGTGTTAGTGGTCTGACCGTGAATGCTCTGAAAGAGAATAGATCTAAATCTGTGATCATGTAGTCAACCGTTGAGCAACCATGAAATGAACTGTAGGTGTACCTCCCTAGAGAATCCCCCCTCACCCTGCTGTTGACGAGGTACAGACCGAGGCTTCGACAGAGCTCAAGTAGAAGTCTCCCATTTTTATTGACTTGAGCATCAGAGTTAGTCCTTGAAATATTTACATTGTTTTGTTGAAAGCTCTGTCCAAATATATAATTATTCCCGTTGTCTGTGGTGTAGCCGGGTAGGGATCCTGTTCTGGCGTTGAGATTCCCACACATCAGCACACTTCCCTGGGCCTGGAAGAGGTTGATTTGGCTGTGGAGGGTCTCAAAGATGTTCTCATTATAGTAGGGAGATTCAGAGGGAGGAATATAAAGAGCACATAAGAATATATCTTTTGGAGTTTGACTGAGCTGTTTATTGATTTTGAGCCAGATATGAGATTCTTCTTTTTTGATTAGTTTGATGTGCTTATCAATTTCAAGTTTGTGCCAGATTATGATGCCCCCTGAATCTCTCCCACGTGAAATTCTGTCATGTTTTTGGGACGATATGAGTATTTCCCGATACCCTGGGGGACAAAGAGTGACCTCATCAGTTCTGCGCCACGTTTCCTGTAATATTATTATGTCTATATCTAATACACTTTTCTTAAAGTCCAAGGTTTTGATTTTACATCCAAAGCTTGATGAGTTAATGCCCTGGATGTTCCAAAGTGTGATTGTCAGTGGTTTCATGCGGTCAATAAACAATTTTAACATTCCTCTAGAATAGAACCAACTCAACTTGAACCTGTTTAAAATCTATGTGCACTGTAAACATACATACATTTACATATTTGTATTATTGTTAGTATTTACAAATGTATGTATTTATTTATAATTTTTATATATATATATATTTTTTTTTTCTATACATACGCATACATATATATATACACATACATACACACACATACGCACATGCACTAGTGTAGCTGTTCGATTTGGTGTCTTTTACTCACGACTAGTCCATCAGCCTTGTGCAGATTAAGTTGAGCATTTCCTTGATCTCTCTCAGACTGGTGCTGTGGGTGTCGTTTGGGCCTTTTAGGGCTGCAGCGTAGCTCAGCTGCTCCTGCTCGGGTCTTTGGACGTTTGGCTGTGGGGCTGATGACTTCTGCGCTGTCGGGGTGTTGTTACCCATCGCCGGGGCTTCTCTGGGTCCTGCCGGTTTCTTCCGCAGGTATGGTGGCATCAGGTCTTGGCGTTGCTGATGCTGACGGTGATGTTGGTGTATGGGATGTGGGTGTGGAGGCCGGAAGTGTGGGTGTTGGAGTTCAAGGTGTGGGTACAGTGGGGCAGGGCGATGGAGTCTCCAGGGCTCAGATGGATGCGGCGGGAAGACGCTGTGTGCTGATTTTGGGATGAAGCGTCTCATTGGTTGAGGGTTGTTATATTCTCTCTGACTCTTTGAGGGACTGCCAGGGGTTCGGCCAAGGGCTACATCTTTAAGGTTTTTAGCCAACACATTCACACTGTCTCTACGTAGGTGGACGTGGTCATGGAGATTCTGAATGTCCAGTGTAGGGTGATGTGCCAGATGAACATTTGGCATTCCAGCACATCCACGTGAGATGTCTGTGTTGACTCTCTGTATAGTGCGGGGGTGGAAATCAGTTCTGGGTAGGATGGTGGAGATGATTATTTTGGATGTTGGGAAAGTCTGTGTTGCTTTAATTGCCACTTGTGTAACTGACTGTGCCACTCGTTCCTGTTGTGTCCTCAGGTCATTTGTTCCCACATGTATGATGATGTGACTGGGATCACCAAGTGTTTCTTTGCCGAGTTGTTGAAGGGCACTCTCTGTGTTTGGGCACCAAAGTTTTGAAGATTTGTGGTTGGGAAAGAGCTGTTTTTCATTTATGAACTTGCCATTAGAGTCCATTAAGATGACTATTTCTGCATGTGTGTGATTAGGTGTGTTTTCTCTATCTTGTGAATGGGCATCCATCCGTGCTGTTAGTGTGATAGTCTCGGGAGGCGTCAGGAGTGGCTGTGCTGGTGTCTGGGTGTCATTCGGGCCAGGCTGTATGATGGTTTCTGTCTGCTCTCTCAGGCTTTGCATTTCTCTTTCTCTAAAGATCAGCTCCTCTCTGACACTTTTCACCTCACTGTTTAAGGTATCTCTGTCCTGCTGCAGCTTTTTTATTTCTCCTCTCAGCTCCTCAACACTAGTTTCAAATTCTGTTGTGAGCTGATGAAGTTTGTTTTCCAGTTGTTGTATGCGCTCGCTGGATGTTGTCTGCGAGAGCACCAGTTCTCTGAGCTCCACCAGTTCAACCTCCTGTAGGGACAGACTGCTCCGTATCTGAGTGATGGACTGCTCCAGCTGTGTGTCACAGTCCACACTTCTAGCTCCTCCCCTGATCTCTTGAGCTCAGCATGGCTGCCTGTACTCTATGTCTGTTTCTCAATCTCTGCCAGTGCTTTGAGGCTGGTAAAGTTTGCCTGGACAGAGCTGAGACATGCTTCATTCCCTTGAAACATTATGGTTCCATTGTGGTATATATTTACTGTCAGAAATGCTTTGCTGGTGTCTCCTCCTCCTTCATGAATTTGAATTTGTCTCCCATTACAAATGCCTTGTTTTTTGAAATTCTTGTATGTGTGCCAAGCATTGCAGTTTTCTGTGTGGAGCAGTAGATTAGTGATTTGTGACTTGTCTCCTTTTTGTAAACAGTCAGCCATTAAAGTCTCAGTGTTTTTCTTGAGTAGATTGTGTTTATATGTTTTCTTGTCTTTTGCTGTCTTTATCTTCTGTGGGTATGTGATGGTTCGGGGGAGGGGCGCTGCTGCCTCTGTCCCCTCCATTTTCAACTGCCACTGCTGTCAGTCACTGCTCTGTTGCTAACTTAGCTCTAGCCAACAAGTTATTAGTTTCTTTCTTATCTTATTATTTTCTAGTTTGGAAAATAATGTAGTTGAAGGTGTCTTGCCTGTTTGGTGATTGAGGTTGTTGGATGATTTCTGCTCTGTGGTTCTGCTGTCCTCTTTGATGCTCAGAGTGCTTCTGCTCCTTAGTTGCTTATGTTCAAGATGTGTAAAAAAATAAAATAAAATGTGTTTAAAAAATAAATAACTGATTTACAGTTATCCTGTGATTCTTTTTGTTTTTATCTTCAGTTTAATGTAGGTTTTGTCGAGTTTGGTTCTCTTCTAGAGGTGAAATTTTTTTTGAATTTTAAGAGCTAAAATGAAGCATGACTTCTCTCCTCAAATCTCTCTCACCTCTCTCTCTCGCTCTCTCTCTCTCGCTCTCTCTCCGTCTCTCTCTCTCTCTCTGTGAGTGTGTGTTGGGAGCAAGGAGGGTGCGTGTGTGAGAGCGTTTCTATCGTGCGCTGTTCTTTATAAATTCTTTTGTATATTTTCTTCTTTATTTCTTTTTTTTTTTTTCTTTTTTTAGTTTATTGTTTGTAAAGATTTTGTTTTGGGGTTCTAGAAGGTAGGCCTAGCGTGCCGTGCTTTGCACGGTTCACCTGGCGTTATGTATGGCGTCCACAGGTGGAAGGACGCCATTATCTCTCCGCCATGGTTTCAGGTGTGTGCCAGAGGCGAGTGCTACCGTCGAAGATGTTTTGATAGCGGTTGGTGAGCAGTTAGGTTATGGAAATATCATCTCGGCATCGAGAATGAATAAAGCTGTTGTTGTTTTTTTAAAAACAGAAGCATTGGTCAACAAAGTAATTGAGAATGGTCTGTGGGTGAAAGAAATTTACGTTAATATCACTCCGCTGTTTGCTCCGGCTACGAAAGTGGTTATTTCAAACGTTCCTCCGTTCATTGAAAATGAGGTAATTATCAGAGAACTTGCAAGATTCGGAAAAGTGGTGAGCGAAGTTAGAACGGTTTCCTTAGGATGTAAAAATCCTGCGCTTAAACATGTGATGTCTTTTAGGAGACAAGTGTTCATGTTTTTGAGTTCTCCTGATAAATTACTGGATGTATCGTTCAGAGTGAAAGATGGCGATAGTTCAGTATCTGATATTTGCAAGTACGGAGAGTTTGCGATGTTTTGAATGTGGAGAGTTCGGACATAAAAAACTCTCGTGCCCTCAAAAGAAAACTTCGGCAGAAGCAAAGATTAGTGGTGAGACGGATGAATTATCAGTGCCTAAAGATGTGGAGTTAAAACGGAAACCAGGAGGGAAAAGTCAGGCTTGGATGAAGCTCCGGTGGCTGAGGCAGTAAGGACAATGGATTGGAGGTGAGTGAGAGCATTGTGAGTAACTTAAATCATGTTGACAATGAAAAGCCGAGTTGTAGTAGTGTAAATGGCACTGCAGCAGTTGTAGAGGAGCAACTTGTAGTTGATTGTGTAAGAGGCCCACACGTCAGTGGTGTGCAGTGTGCGAGTATGGAGGAGGATGATGATGATGCCTCTGATATCATGACGCAGAGTCAGGATGAAGAGAGTTTGTCGGATTTGTCAGATCTCTATAAAGCTAATGATGATTTGTACTCTGTAGATCAGATAAATGCTTTTTTGGACGAGACTAAAGGGAGAAAGGTAGACATAGGAGATTTTTTCCCTGATAAGGAAAAGTTCGTCGCCTCTGTAGTGTGGGTTCGTAAAACGTACAACCATACTGTGTTATCGCAACAGAAACGGTACAGACTTAAGAAGCATATAACGACCATAAGACAGAGTATAAGGAATGAGAATGAAAGAAGGGTTCGAGGAAAAGCTAAATGAACACTATGGCTTGTATGTATTTATGTGTATTTTTCCTTTTCTTCTGCTGTTCTCTCTACCCTTTCTATCTCATGGAGTATCTTAGAATAGGTTCTCTAAATGTTAATGGTCTGAGAGATAAGAAAAAGCAGGCTTTAGTTTCAGAATATTTAAATATTAAGAATATTGCAGTTGGTTTTCTTCAAGAAACCCACAGTAATACAAGTAATGAGTCTGAATGGGGTTTGTGGTGGAAGGGAGAATATGTTTTAAGTCATGGCTGTAATGTTAGTGCAGGAGTTGCGATCATGTTTAACTCTACTTTAAATGTAAAAATCCTTTCTACATATGACATAGAACCTGGAAGGTTACTTTTAGTAAGAGCGGAAATAAATAATTTTCTTTTTCTTTTTGTTAATATGTATGCCCCTAATGATGGAACAGAAAGAGTTCTTTTATTTGAGAAACTGGGTCAGTGTTTTAAAAGCTCTTAACTCAGGAGATATAATTATAATGGCAGGAGACTGGAATTGCACTTTAAATTTTAATATAGATAGAAATGCTGAAGAACCTCACCATAAATCAGCACTTGTTTTATCTGATGTGGTTAAAAGTTTAAATATGGAAGATATTTGGAGAATTAAAAATCCATTGCTTAAACAATACACTTGGATAAAAGTCACAGATGGTAGAGCTCATGCTGCCAGATTAGATAGATTTTATATTACAAGTGATTCAAGAAGTAGAGTGGGTAATGTTAATATAATTCCAAATATCATTTCAGATCACAAAATGATAACAATGGATTTTGTCATTTTAAATGAAAGTGAAAGAAGTCTGTATTGGTACTTTAACAATAAACTTTTGCAAGATAATGTTTTTTGTGCACATTTTAAGTTGTTTTGGGAAACATGGCAAATGCAAAAAATTAATTATGATGATATAAAACAATGGTGGGACATTGGAAAAGTGCAAATTAGAGTTTTCTGTCAGCAATATTCTTCATATTCAAAAAGGACATTAAAGACCAGGATACAGGACTTGGAAAATGAGATCTCTGATATTGAAGAGAAAATGATGGCAAGGAGTGGACTGCATTTGGAAACTGCTATTTCAGAGAAGAAGCTTCAGTTAAATTCTTTATTGTATGATAAAGTGAAAGCTGCCCTTGTTAGGGCACGTTTTATCCAAACTAAAGACATTGATGGGCCCACAAAATTCTTTTTTAATTTAGAACGAAAGACTAATCAAAGAAATGTGATGGTGGGTTTAAAAAATGATGAAGGTGTTGTTACCTATGACTCTTGTCAAATGAGAAGAATTGCTGTTGATTTTTATTCTAACTTATATACAGCCAATGTCACTGATCCTGAATGTAAAGAAGAGTTATTTTCATGTCTTAAGAAGTTGATGCCTGAACAGCAGGAGGTTATTGATTTGCCAATTACTTTTCAAGAAGTGACAAAAGCTGTAAAAGATCTTGCGTCAGAGAAGGCTCCTGGTCTAGATGGTCTTCCATCTGAATTTTATAAATGTTTCTGGAATGTGATTGGAAAGGATTATTTTGAAATGCTTTTAAATTCAATACAGACTGGGTCTTTACCTAAGAGTTGTAATAGAGCAGTGTTGTCCTTGTTACCGAAGAAAGGTGATTTGTTTTCTTTGAAGAATTGGCGACCTGTTGCGTTAATGTGTATGGATTATACAATTTTTTCAAAATGTATTGCCAGTAGACTTAATAATTATATGAGTGTTTTAATCATGAAAGAACAATCATATTGTGTAAAGGGGCGATGTATTAGATATACTTTATTTTTAATAAGAGATATCATAGATTATGCAATGTATAATGATAATGATTTAGGGTTGATATCTCTTGACCAAGAAAAAGCGTTCGATAGAGTGGACCACACTTACTTGTTTGATTTACTGAAGGCTTTTGGTTTTGGAGATGGTTTTATTTCATGGGTTAATTTATTGTACAATGATGCTGAGTGTATGGTCAAAATAGCTGGAGGTTTAAGTGTTCCTATTAAGGTACAAAGGGGAATAAGGCAAGGATGCCCTCTTTCAGGACAACTTTATAGCCTTGCAATTGAACCCTTATTGTACAAATTAAGAGAGCAGTTGACTGGTTTGCATATTGAGGGGTCAAGCTTTTTAAATGATGTGAAATTATCCGCCTATGCCGATGATGTAACTGTGATAATTAGGAACAGTAATGATATTAAAGTGGTTTTAGAAAACCTTAAGTGTTATGGAAGAGCATCATCAGCGAAAGTTAATTGGACAAAAAGTGAGGCGTTATGGTGTGGTTCAGAGAGGTCAAATGTCCCACAGCTGCCTAATAATGTAAAATGGAAAAGAGATGGATTCAAGTTTTTAGGAGTGTTTTTAGGTTCTGAGATATACAAGGGGAAAAACTGGGAAGGACTATTGGAAAAAGTATGTGTCCGTTTATCTAAATGGAAATGGCTAATTCCCCAGCTGTCCTATAGGGGAAGGGTCTTAATAATAAATAATCTTGTTGCCTCATCGTTGTGGCATAAGATGGCTGTATTGGACCCCCTGCTGCTGTCATTAAGGACATTCAGAGATGTCTTGTTGACTTCTTTTGGACAGGTCAGCATTGGTTGAGACCCGCTGTGCTTTACCTGCCTCTTCATGAAGGAGGGCAAGGTCTAATTGACATCGCATGTCGGATTGTTGCTTTCAGACTGCAAGCTGCCCAGAGACTTTTGTATGGGACAGATGTGAGTTGGGCTGATGTGGCTTGTGGTCTCTTGAGGAGAGGAGGACGACTGGGACTAGACCGCCAATTCTTTTTAATGAATTTGAAGGATGTGGCACTAGTTGAATTAGCTCCTTTTTATAAGACAGTTCTAAAATCATGGAATGTCTTAAGAATTGTTCGAGAACAGGGAATTGTAAGTGGATCGTGGATTTTAGAGGAACCTCTTCTTTACAATAATGCAATACCTGTGAAAATCTTGAATTCACATTCACTGCAGGCTGCTATGGTGAAAGCCCAGATTATAAAAGTCTCTCATCTTTGGAGTAAGGGTGATTGGTTGTCTTCTCAGGATATTGCCGCAAAGCTTGGCATTAAATCACTCCGTATAGCAGAAAAAATAAAGACTGAAATTTTATCTGTAATTCCATCAACGTTTACGGAGTTGTTGAAGGAGGAGGGAAAACAACAGCAATGTACTAATAAGATGATTGAATTTCCAAATCTGGGAGTAAGGGCAGCTGTGGAGACATGGCCAGAGGATGAAGGAAAGTTATTGAGCTTTAAAACTCCAGAACTTAATTTGTTCTGTGATGCTGGAAAGCGAGCACTGTATCATACTTGTGTAAAAGTGATGCATTTTGAATCATTACAATTAGTTTCAGACTCTAAATGGCAAGAAATAGAGGGATTTGATATATCCCCTAAAGGTAGCTGGAGGACTTTATACAAACGTCCTATTGATACGAGAACTGGGGACCTCCAATGGCGGATAATACATGGAGTAATAACTACCAATAGACATAGGGCATATATTGATCCTACAGTAAAGGATGAATGCTCTTTTTGTTTTCAGTCTGAAGATGTGTATCACTTATTTTTGCAGTGTGAAAGATTAAAGCCAATGTTTTTATTGTTGGAAGAATGGAGTAAAAATTTGAATTATGAATTTGCATTAAAAGGTTTTATTTATGGGCCTAAATACAAGTATCAAAATAGAAAAAGGGATGTGCTAATTAATTTTTTATATGGTCAGGCAAAGTTAGCTGTGTGGCTAACAAGAAAAGCGAAACTGAATGGGGGTGTTTCTACTGATGTTAATATGACTTTAAGAGGTCTAATATCTGCCCGGCTTACTGTTGAGTTTACATATTATAAAATGGTTGGAGATCTTGACACTTTCAATCTTATTTGGGCTATGAATGATGTTCTATGTAATTCAGAAGATGGAAGGTTGCAATTGAATGTATGAGGCATCTTCTGTATATGTAATTTTTGTTTTTTTTTGTTTGTGTATTTTACATGTATATTTATGTGTTTTGTATATTAATATATTTTAACTAGCCAAAGTGGCAAGAAAATGTTAAATTAAAGAAAGACTAAAAGTAAAAAAAAAAGTAAAAGTCTCTATCTCTCTCTCTCTATCTCTCTCTCTCTCTCTCTCTCTCTCTCTCTCTCTCTCTCTCTCTTGTTTCAGGATGAAATTGGAGGTTCTTCTCTTTCTTAACTTCATCTTGGCTATTAGTCATGGTGGAAACAATAATCCATCCACTCATAATGACCCCTGTCCACCAGCTGGAAGTGAAAGTGATCATGAAAGATTCATACAGAGGCACATTCTCCCCAATCGCTTCTGAAACTGGTCGACAAGACAACTGGGCAAATCATCTTAAAGATAAAAGTCTTTGTGGCAGAGCTCCGCACCAATCCTTCCTCGAGAATTCAAATCGAAACAATATTAATATGATCTGCAGTAGCGGAGGTCAATGGAAAGAAAAGAACATACACCAGAGTACAAAGAGATTCACTGTGTACAGAGTTAAGAGCACAATGATGAATAATCAGTGTGTCATTAACAGTTGCATTTCTGGCAGCTACAATGTTCTTGTTGCCTGTAACCGCTTCAGTCAAGGATGTCGTCCTTCACACTATGAGGCACAAACAAATGGAGAAAATCAGAGGCGTTGCTATTAAAGATCATGTTTCATTTCTTTGCTTTTTAATCTCTTGTGATGTGCTTTTGGCCTTTATTTTTATCTGTACATCATAAACAGTTGCTATAACACATACTGTAATCATTTAAACTGAATATCATTTCAAGAGCGTTCAATAAAACCTGTTGTTGCAGAGCACATGTTGGTGTCGTTACTGTGTTGGGAATGAAATACTTGTTCAGATAATAGA